>NC_059537.1:1725988-2035363 GCF_905220415.1 Colias croceus | reverse complement strand
AGGCCCTTGGCTAAATTAATATAAACAAGCCGCTGGCATCATCTCTGTTAACAAGGAAAAATTAAAAAGCTTATGACTTAAGAATTATGTCTCTTTCTTGTTATAAGAATTATAAAATTTGGTTACATAGAGTATATATTCTATGGTTCTATAATTACCGTTTCAGGTATAGGTCTCCCTTTAAAAAAATTAACTCCTTCCTCTTTATAATAGTTTGTTTAAAGATGCAGAACTGAAAACTAATAAAACAATGTCCTTAAAAAGAGCTACATTGCCAAGAGCTATTCGATTTCAACAGCTAGAGAGACATGTTAAAATGCCGCTACACTTGTAGCTATCCAACATGGCGGCCTGCCAGACGTAACAAGTGTTGCCAACAGTCAATTATAGCCTTAACGGGCCGGTTTATATCCTGGCGGTTTAAAGATATTTTATGCTCTAGAGGGAATAAGCTACTGTGTTTAGTATTTTATTGTGTTAAAACTTCATGGACTCTATTATTCAAAAAAGAGCGTGTGTGCCGGGCACAAGTGTCAGAAGTGAAACTTCTTTGGCAAGATTAAAAGATAACAAAACCTTCGCTTTACTCCATGATGTAACGGTATTGCCATGGCCCGACCTTGTTATTTTACTCTCAACGCGCCTAAAGAAGTTTCACTGCAGTAATGATATTATATTATAACGTTTTTAATTATATAACAAAAAAAATTGCGTCGCCTGCTACTATATAAAACCATACATATCTATAGAAAACTTAAAATTATCTACAATTACAATATGCTGCAACTGAAGGTTAACCTTAAAAACCAATTGATTTCCGCCATTCTAAAATAAAACGAACGTACCTACTTTTATCACATAAGTATATTGATAAGAATAATAAAACATAGATTCACTAGCAAAACTCCAACAATTGAAAGATGAAGAATAGCAAAGGACCAACACATAGTCGCATTCCATCACAAGTTACATATGACCGTCGATTTATCAATACGAATTCATACTAGTACTTGTGACCAGAATGTGTGCTAGACATTTTGAGAAGCGATCTATTTGATGGTAGAATGAATTTCTGAGTAATACTTTAGCTGTGGAATAATAGAAGAGAAAAGGTTATTTTGCACACTAGCTGTGCTCCACGTTTTTATTGCTCCGCTCGTGTTGGTCTTAGCGTGATGATATGTAGCTTTTACCTTTACTCGATAAATGGGCTATCTAATATCGAAATAATTCTTCATATCCTCCCTGTAGTTCCTGAGATGAGCGCGTTCAAACAAACAAGCAAACTATTCAGCTTTATAATATTAAATATATCATAAATGAGTGTTTTAATTAAAAAGAATTATGTCTCTTTCTTGTTATAAGAATTATAAAATTTGGTTACATAGAGTATATATTCTATGGTTCTATAATTACCGTTTCAGGTATAGGTCTCCCTTTAAAAAAATTAACTCCTTCCTCTTTATAATAGTTTGTTTAAAGATGCAGAACTGAAAACTAATAAAACAATGTCCTTAAAAAGAGCTACATTGCCAAGAGCTATTCGATTTCAACAGCTAGAGAGACATGTTAAAATGCCGCTACACTTGTAGCTATCCAACATGGCGGCCTGCCAGACGTAACAAGTGTTGCCAACAGTCAATTATAGCCTTAACGGGCCGGTTTATATCCTGGCGGTTTAAAGATATTTTATGCTCTAGAGGGAATAAGCTACTGTGTTTAGTATTTTATTGTGTTAAAACTTCATGGACTCTATTATTCAAAAAAGAGCGTGTGTGCCGGGCACAAGTGTCAGAAGTGAAACTTCTTTGGCAAGATTAAAAGATAACAAAACCTTCGCTTTACTCCATGATGTAACGGTATTGCCATGGCCCGACCTTGTTATTTTACTCTCAACGCGCCTAAAGAAGTTTCACTGCAGTAATGATATTATATTATAACGTTTTTAATTATATAACAAAAAAAATTGCGTCGCCTGCTACTATATAAAACCATACATATCTATAGAAAACTTAAAATTATCTACAATTACAATATGCTGCAACTGAAGGTTAACCTTAAAAACCAATTGATTTCCGCCATTCTAAAATAAAACGAACGTACCTACTTTTATCACATAAGTATATTGATAAGAATAATAAAACATAGATTCACTAGCAAAACTCCAACAATTGAAAGATGAAGAATAGCAAAGGACCAACACATAGTCGCATTCCATCACAAGTTACATATGACCGTCGATTTATCAATACGAATTCATACTAGTACTTGTGACCAGAATGTGTGCTAGACATTTTGAGAAGCGATCTATTTGATGGTAGAATGAATTTCTGAGTAATACTTTAGCTGTGGAATAATAGAAGAGAAAAGGTTATTTTGCACACTAGCTGTGCTCCACGTTTTTATTGCTCCGCTCGTGTTGGTCTTAGCGTGATGATATGTAGCTTTTACCTTTACTCGATAAATGGGCTATCTAATATCGAAATAATTCTTCATATCCTCCCTGTAGTTCCTGAGATGAGCGCGTTCAAACAAACAAGCAAACTATTCAGCTTTATAATATTAAATATATCATAAATGAGTGTTTTAAGGTATTTTTGATGCACTGTATAGCAGTTAATTAAAAACTATATATTCTTGTCGAGGGATTACGAATAGGTACCACAATTATTATTTGTACAATTAACGTGTGTTTACCTACTATACATAAATTAGCAGCGTTTAAAAAAGCATAAAGATCAGCATTTTGGACACTATCTTGTACTAAATTGACGAAACATTTCACACCAACATTGATCAAACATTCACATTAAAATATACATTACCTCTACAGAAATGCTATCAGGAAAACATTTTCCCAGTAAATCAAGCTGAGACTCACACCATAGACAGACAGTAATTTGTATACGTTATGTAAATGCAGGAACAATTTCTTGCTACGTATATTGCACATTGAGTCCGCCATCGCAGATTTACATATTCCCTGTTTGTCTTGCAAAACGTATTGGCCTTCATTATTCCAGAATGTTCTATTCAAAAATTGATTTTCTAACGCTGGCAGGTTTAAGCGCTTTTTATTTTGTAATAAGAATTTTCAGGCGATGTCATAGGTTTAATCAAAGGAGGTGATATAGGTAGCATTATTGCGTATTCACATTTGCGTAATATATGCCTTACCTTACATTATAGACGTACGATTATTATTTAAAATGACTAACTATAAACTTCGATATTTAGGAACTTTCTTTGTTGAAGACATAAAAAAATGGTTATTTTTACCTAAAATATTTATAAAGTATAGTTCTTAAAATTGATTTATTTATTGTCTAATTAAATTAAGTATTTGAAAAGTCATTTTGTAAAGCCGCTCAATTATGTTTTGTCTATGTTATACTGTGACATACAGTTATAATCTAAATTTAATGAGCATTGTAGTTACATCATTTAACCTTAGAAAGTAAACTAATACTACAGCTTAATGTAGAGAAAAATATAAAAAAGCTCAACATTTTACTATATTAATAAATTCATCGAATACTAGCATTCCACCCGCGGCTTCGCCTGCTTTCTCTAAAATGTAATTAATTCAGGATTCACTCTATCTATTAAAACAAACCGCATGAAAATCCGTTGCGTAGTTTTAAAGATTTTAGTTGTTTTATCCTATGTACTGATCCTGCCAATCTCAAGTAGGTAAATGTGAAGTCAATAAATAAACGGTATATGTATGTATGGGGACGTCAAACAGAAGTTGTCAAAAGAATAATTAACTTTCAAGAGTTGTTGCTTCAGAAAATATCACGTACTACTTTCACATGGTACTAAATCCCAGAAAACTGCTAAATGGACTTTCTATGAATCGTTACTTAGTAGTTATTTACGATGTGAAAAATCATTGCATATGTTATTGTTATTTTTTATGTAAAATGAATGCATATAGACGAACCAGAAATAATTTTCTGAACTAATTTTTTTTTTCTGAATTAAATTTCTAATGAAAACCAAATGTAGCAGGTGCCTATAATATGTATGTGTATTCTCTCGAAACACATATTGCATATAACATAATAAAAAAAGACTGTGGCACTCAGGGACTGCCGCGGTAAAGCTATTGCATGCCCTACCTGCGCCCGTCGGAGTGGGGAGCGTGAGGTTTTTTCGTACGGAATTTCTCGATTCGGTCCCCGCGCTCAAGGCCCGCGATAGAAGCTATGCAATAGCTTAATAATTCCAAATCAGATGTTTTCGATTGATACAAAAAAATAAGATCAGAACATTACTTTTCTTGCGATAATTACTTGAATATGTTCCAACTGTGAGTGTGCAGAAACATAATTATAATATAGGTAATATAGATATAAAGACTGGGAAGAAACTGGCCTTCGAAACACAGTTTACCACGTCAAGGTAAACGTCAACGTCGTCGTAGTTCGAAGGTCAGAGTTTGAAGTTTGAACATAATGCTGTACTTACCTGTTTCTTGAAAAATAAATTTTTATTATTATTTTTTTTTTTTTTAATTAAATGTAACCCATTGGAAAAAGCAGATTATTTTATTACCTATAATACTACGGTAAATTGCCTTTGTACTATTGCCTTTATCAGTTTTAAAATCCAATTTAAACTTGTTAATATTAACTGATTTTAAACGACATTAAATAAATGAATATTGCTTTAACACTGAACGAAATAATTCAATTTGGCGCGTTAATTAAAATGACTATGAAATTTATATTAAAGTTAATTGTATTTGAAATAATTAACCATTTTTCTACACATAATACAATCTGTGTGTTCTTTTATAATACAAATAAACGCTGTCAAAGTTCCATTTCATTACTGTTAAGTTTAATGTTTTCAACAACAGCAATTATGAAAATAAAAAAATAGGTAAGTACTGAATATTTTCGAGTTATTATCTTTTCAAAACAAACAATCATTAAAATTATTTAACCTATACAGTATAGAGGGTGTAATCGTTAACCCTTAATTTGGTATAGTCCGGTGTGACGGACACTTACTTAAAATAAATCCTGTCAAGTTTTTATTTCATGTTCATCGATTTTTAATCGATTAAATGTTTATTTATACCATAAACAAATAGTAAAAAATTAAGCAATGATTGTGACAACATTGCATATGTCAGTTGGGACGCAAAATGTCTGCGAAAAGGCGGCCACCTGTTTTGCTCAAAGTATTTATAATTATTTTTCGTATTTTTTGTCGAAAAACGAATTGAATTTTATATTTATTTATTAGATCATAAACATTTCAATCATTATTTACAAAAACATACACACTTTATTACATTTTTATGGTGTTTATTTGTAACCGAAATGTTTTGTCCGTCACAGCGGACATTGCTAATTGTATAGAAAAGTACCACTTTATTAATATGTCCGCTGCGGCGGACACCGTCAAAATGAGTGTGTGTGAGTTTGGATTTTTTTTCATTGCCAACAGCCTAATCGCGCAAGTATAATTATTGCTTTAGTGCCGATTGAACATACACCTTCCCATGCTAGCGAAATATCAGATTCGGAAACTCAATTGCATGAAGCACGTACTAATTCATCCACCCCCCTGTTTTCTCCTGCACCATCTGCACCATCTTCCCTTGCTAACGTAACAATAGATACATCCGTCGATGAAGAATTACACTCCGAAGATTCTGATAGACCTGCTGATGACCAGATTTTATCGTGCGTGAAATTGGCGAGTCCATTTTTGAAAATGTTCAGTCCCTATCTGCTATTCCTTGATTGCCTGCAACGCCTATAACACCAATAGCTTCTTGATTAGCACCCCGAAAAATAAGATCTAGGAAACCACCTACACTCAAAGCCAAAAGACCAAAAAAACAAAAAAATTCAGCTGACTTACAATTATTGGAGAGTAACTCAATTCCGTCACCAAGCGACAATAGAAGAATGTGAGGAGGATGATTACATAGACATGCCAGAAGATGATTCACCTTTGAGTTTCCTTCACCTTTTTTTCTCTAGATATTTTACTAGTATCGTAGAGCAGACAAACTCATATTCAGTTAAAAAAACCGGCAATTCAATTCAACTAACAGAAGTAGAATTTAGAGACTTTTTTTTTAATTTTCATACAAAATAAACTTGAATTGGTTTTTTTTTTAATTTCATACAAAATAAACTGTACTTCGGTATCAAATAGTTCTAAAATTTTCATTTTTGTATTTTTCTTTAGTAAAAAAACATAAAAATAGCTGTGGTTTTTATTTTCCGTAATTTGGCAGTGTCCGCTGTGACGGACACAGGTTTTCCCAGCAGTGGGCTATGGTAGATTTTTTTTTTCATTTATCGAGAACTTTATGACATACTCCTAAAACCACAAAATTGTCAAATTCATATATTTTGAATATTTTTATCGGTGCCAAATTAAGGGTTAAGTGTGCACAAGCGATTATTCCGTAACTATTGCAGATATCAAAAAACTTTAAACTGATATCGAAAGTACTTGACCTAATGAGTAAAATGGCCATAATAAATTTTTAAAAATAAAGCGAGAAATGTCCAAAAATGTTACATTAAACGCTCCCATACATTTTATTTCCCATACATTTTGTATTCATAGCAGATTTTCGAAATGATGTCCTCATTGTACAATACCATGAGGAGCTCTATTTATTAAAGTTTCTAAATGAACTTCCCTTCCAATTTGTGAAGTAATTAAAGCAGAAAACCAAATAAAGAAAGAGAAAGCTATAATCTTTCATATTAAATGTACATGGGATATTCATATCTCATACTAAATGTATGGGAGGGTTTTAAGATAATTTTTTTTGATATTTCCCGTTTATTTTTAAAAATTTATTACGGCCATTTTACTCATTAGATTAAGTACCTACTTTCGATATCAGTTTAAAGTTTTTTGTTATCTGTAATAGTTACGGAAAAATCGCCTGTGCACACTTAACGATTACATCCTGTATAATCGAAAACGATTTCATTGCAACAAACAATTATCTACAATAATGAAACCACAGATTAAATAAAATTTTCACAACAAAAAAGGTCCTAAACCAAGCAGGTTTCATAGTAAAATGTTTCAAACGCCATGGCAGCTGAATTTTCGTTTCCCGGGCAATTCTCCCATTGGTTGAATCTATGTCAGCCAGGATAGCTCGATCGATTTACTCTCAATGGAGTGTACCAAGGCGAGGGATTTCCACTGTTATATTAGGGTTATTTATGTTACAGGTAAATTAGCATTAGATAAAAATATGTTATAGAAGGTGTGATTTTTAAATGTGTTGTTATTCATAATAGGAATATGATGTTGTATTTGCATAAATTATTTTTGAAGTTCAAATTTTCTTCAAAAAAAGCTGTTATGTAAACTATGTACTCTATCTCTTATTAAATCTTAAGGTACTAGTCATATAAATATTACCTGTATATAGGTATAGATTTCACAATCATATTATAAGCCACTATTTCGTTACTATTAATTGAAATTCATCCTTGCATGTAACGTCATTATTAAGATTGTGTCGTTATTGCAATATTATCCTTCGGAAAACAGAAATTGTTTGTGGACATGAAATCAACATACCTATAAGAATCATTAATAACACTACAACCCAAAAAAATGTACAATAATAATTTAAATACTCGCATAACTAGCATTTTGTATTCTTATCTATTTATTATGTTATCTAGTATGATAAAATTCTGAAATAAGTTGGAAAAGATTCACTCTTTATTAGCAAACATCAATAAAAATAATTTTATGGAAAAAAAATTATCGACCTTTCTATTCAAATCGATTCATCCGTTCAGTAGCTCCAATACCATATAGAAACACAGACACACATATTAAACGTAGAAATAGCCCTTCTTTGTCAGAGCTTGAAAACATTAGTGCGTCTACTGTTAGTCCTTCAATTTTCACGCTTCAAGTAAATCAATTATTGGCCCTAACAGACTTATTGAAATGAAATAAAATTACGAGACAAAGAAATTTACTCAGGGAAAAGTAAACGAGAAAATACGCATCAGTAAAACATTTGGTCTTAAAAATAAACTTAAATAAAAGATGTACTTAGATGTTGCGAAATATTTTTGTTAGTTCTGTGAATGAATGTATGTAATAATGTTGTATAATTGTTTGTCAATATTATCGTATCTTTATTTTGTATGTCGACGGCGCTGGCGCGCGGTAAATCTCTAAAGAGATTATGTTTGCGCCAGTTTAATTTAATTTATAATGAATTGTATTATTGTATTGTATAAATAAAATAAATAAAAATAAATAAAATAAGTTTGTACATCTGCTATGTACAATTGTAAAAATTTGTATTCATCACGTTAAGGTTATCGTGATTTTGTATTGTGTTTTTGAATTAATAAAAATCATTTATATACGAAATAATTTTGTATCTACTACTACTGTAGATTTTTATTAATTCAAAAACACAATAAATTAGTAAATATGTATTGTCTAGTAAAAACACATTCTGTAAAGGATTCTGTGTTAGTTTTTTCGATAACCAAATAATTTTTAAGCATTGTTTCTGTGAAATTACAAATACTTACACTTAGAAATCAAACAAAAGAAGTGTCTATATAATCTTGCTTTGTTGGTATCATGTAAATTGTAGTTAGTACACTTATTCGTTTATATTATTGTAAAGGGAGAAATAAAACACATAATTATAAATCAGATTGCTTTAATTTTAGTTTAATACAAATCGATTTCTACTTACGATAATCAATTTAACGAATAACCGTATTACCCGTTGGTTTTAAATATTTTTTACAAATTTATTTTTATTTCTTTAGTGACATCTATTATAAAAACCTCCATAGGGGCTTTACAAACTTACATTAAACGGTTTATCTTACCTGCAGTCGTATTTTAATTAATCTTTTATTTCGACTATGGTTAAGCCACAGGAACACAATATGGAATTACTCTCCGTGTATGACATTATGAGACCTATTTGTGGTTAAAATATATCACTCAACTCTTTCAGAAATACAGCAAACATTCTTTATGTGACATTTCCACGTTTAGGTCTGATAATATCTTGCACAAGTAGTACAATGAATGGATGAACGTGCTCTAAATGACTATCATTATCAAAACTTAATAAGAAAGAAAACACCGAAATTAAACGCATCATAGAAGCGTGATTATATCTATAGGAAAGCTGATTGTTTGTCTTTACTTAGTAGAAAACACTATCAATTTGATAATAAACCCGGATAATATTGAATAAAGCAAGCAATTTGATCAAGTTAAAGACAATACGAGTGTGTGGGTACAGCAACAGCTCCATAAAGGACGTGAGAAGATAACGCGCTATTGTCGAAAAGGTTCCGCAAGATTACGCTATGATTTTCCTTTATCAGTTACTATTGTGCCCTCAATATAAAGGACAGAGATATATTCGATTAGAAAATAAACAGCATTAAACGCGAGATGAAATTTCAAATGTCTTTGAGTTAATCGGTTTAGGAGGCTGTGAATACGAATGAAATCAAACCGACAATTCATATCTTAGATTACAATATATTAGAAATTCAGAATAGAAAATACGAGTCCAAAATACCTGTTTCGAGTTTAAAGCATTAAGTTCCGGTTGGGCAAAAGGTGCAGTGTTTAAACGAATTGCAAAGTTTTGGTCCGAAATTGTTCGTGTCAAGAAAGTGAAGAAGCAACAGAATAAAACGTTTTTGACCAAATCGAAAACAAATTATATTTGACTTGAGAACTATTACGTTAACAATTATTATTAGTTCCTATCTATGTGATTGATGCGAGCGTTATTTTAAATTATTTTTATGGCAGCTTCATTTCCTTAATTTAAGAGTACTAACCTCTTATGAGATACCTAACTAATAAGTCCAGTAGTTTGTTTATATAGAGGAGTTAGTCATTTCCCTTCAGTAGCTAACAAGCGTGTGATAATATGTACAAGAAACTAAGGCGTAAAGTAAACTGCAGATGAAGTATTATTTATGTTATTTCAATGTTTAGTAAAATCCAGTCCTAAGCAGGCTGTTTATAATGGTTTTCTTAATTTACTTCTTTTACTGTAGAACAATTCTACTCGTTTTATAATTTACATTTTATCAAACATTGGAACGCCATCAATAGGCTTTATAAATGTCTCACAACCTCTCATTAATATTTAATTAACTAAGCTTTTAAAATTGGCTGATTCGCCGATTGACGCGACCCAATGCCTTCTCAACATTAACGTTAAATTATATTAATAAAGACACTATTTCGTTCTTTTAAATTATTTTTTACAATAAATCTCTCAACTTTATGATTTATTTAATCACCTATAATCGAACTTAAACGATATTTATAAGTCCTAAAATTTGGCACTAATAAATCTATTCATCGTACCTTTTCAACATCTTTTCCATTAACGTCGGTTGTGATCACAAATAACAATATAGAAATCTCGAAATTATAACAAATCTAATAATAAGATACGTAGAATAAAAAATTAGTAATCTTGATATAGTTTCAGCACCAACGGTATGACTTAATGAAATTACAATGTTTAATGGAAGAATAGCTAGTGTACAGAATCGTGAAACGAAACTATCGAACGGCAATACAATAGATGAAAATAAGAAAAGTTACATCCGATCATTTCAAAAATCTCACACATATTTAAGAACACATTGAAACGAGTTAATTTATACTATTTAATTCACTAATTAGTGAGCTTCCTTATAGTTTAATTTAAATGATCATTATCTAATAAAGAGGGACACGACAACTAGTCTATCACGACACCTATAAGAGCGAAATCGAGGAACGGACATAGACAAAGATGTGAATAAATGTTAATTTCATTATACATTATTATACTCGTACGTAACTATATCTACTATGCTAAGTTACAGCTATCCGATAGTCCGAGACCTACGAGGGTGTAGATCGAAGCCGAATAACATTTTAATTTTACTATATTAATTTAACTCATCCAATCGGTGCTTCGAAGCGATATATTAGCGTTTCCAAATTGATATTCCTACTCGGGGGCTTTAACTGTCGATGAATGACGAACATTGTGTCTCGAGATGATCCAACGTGACTCTGGTTCATATTTCTCAATTCCGCGCAATTCCAAGTTTTAAACGCAATCCCTAAACTAATGCTAACCCAAATCCGAACGATCCCTTCGCAAACAACCAATTTCAGATAATGGAACCAAAGTAACTTCGACCCGCATAAAATTTTCCTATAGCGCATTCTAACTCGTAAGCTATCGTCTAAACAATATTATTCCGATCATTTAGCTTATGTACATTACTAATCTAGGGTAATGTCATCGTCAATGATCCCAAATTTACTTTAATAAACATTGAAGTATTTCTGATTCCCATTAGATTCCAATAATTAACATTTAGGAATTATTATACCGAAACATTAACGCGTACATGATTTATCGATTAACAATATGATGCAATTCCTATTAAAATCGTATCGTAGAACATAATCGAGTAACGAAACGAGTCGACTATTTGAGTAGACATTAGAAATATATATCAACAAATCGCAACATTATCTGTATTAATTCCTAGTCAACATCACAATCGTTTTTAATAACGCTGTCCTTAATTCCGCTATATAACGTTAAGTTTACATTTACCGTCTTTCGACTGAATAAAGAGACGTGTGCGTATATACCACGTATCTGAGAATAATAGTATTGTACAGTATAATTAGTAGGTACTAAGATTAGTTCTCTCGAAGAATTGCGATCGGACCCATCTGCCCCAGTACTGGGACCAATGATGTTATAAGTAAAAAGGTGTAGATTGGTTATTTGCATTCCGGGGACATCTTAATGTGGGTAATTATCCAGAATTTCAGTTGTGTCTTTTTTGCACACAATGCTTGAATATACGAGTTCAATTTTCATGTAGATAAGCTATTTCAAGTTGAGTTAAGACGAGTCCTCCTGAAACAGCTTTTCTCTTAATTTCCTAGGAAGGCCCTTTGCATTATATAACATTGGGAAGGAAATAAATTATTTAATTTTCATGTAGATAATCTACTTTAAGTTACGAAAGAGCAGGTCCTCCTAATTCCCCTAGAGATTTCCTCCTCCTAAAGATTTTCTCTTAAACTTAGGAGGATCCTACTCCATTTTCTTTAAAATAAACAAACAAACATTTTTTCACAATTTTTTTTATTTTTTAATCTACACATTTTACTCATAACATCATTGCCCCAGTGCCCACTGCCCTTGCTACTCCGAGCCACGCATCACACAGTATGGGGTTACTGTACGATGATGTGTGGCGCGGAGAGCAGCACGGCCACCGTCGCGATGATTGTGAACATCGTGAACACGAACAGACAGAACCTGGGGGAGAAACAATGTATTTTAGCACTTCTACAATATTGCCAAATAAAAAATGGCAGATATAAATCTTCTGGGCCGTTTATAAAAAGTCTTTGATAGTCACACATACGAGAACAACATCAGTTACAGACATTACATAGATGCTTAACAAGATAATATGCTAAAGGTCTGTCAGTATACCAAAATTTTCTTCAACTATATAGCATTGACAATAATTAAATCAAAATGTTGGGAAAGAGTCAATATCGTCAGAACTGATAATTTCTTCAAACCCTTCTAAACATAATATACACTCCCAAATTTACATATTATATTCTACCCTCTTAAAATCCTACCCATTTCTACCATTTATATTCCACTCACCTATCCACAACCATAGCCGCGAACTTCCAGTCACTGATCAGCTCCGCTTCCTCATCAGCCTTCTTCATCCTCGCGGTGATGAACTGCAGTTCCCGCAGTATGAGATGCAGCTCCCGGTGATGGCCACCGAGCCCCACGTCCTCCATCGTGGATGGCCGCACGAAGGACCGGCGGAAATCCGTTCTGAATATTGAACAGCTGTTAACAAGAATAAATAAGTAAAGAGCTTCGAGAAGGGAGGGATTTAGTAAGAATTACTGAAGAAGAGGGGTAGAGAAATTTAGGAGGTACATGAGATGATAAAGCTGGTAAGCTACCACTTTCTGAACTTTAAAAAATCGCTGATATGCTGATGAACACTTTTTTATCATGATAATTATGAACCTTCTAAATCTATTGAAAAAAAAAATGAGCCAAGTAAGAACTCAAGTTACAATTTTCAAATAGTGATTCATCTTCATCTTTATTGAAATTGTGTGTACTATAAATTTTGCTTAAATCACCGAACACCCAACAAGATGATGAGTGAGAAATTCTTACGATTAGTTCTCTTCATCAAAATAATCAAGATATTTAAAAAAGTACAGAGCAAAAAATTGTTTCATATCCATAAAATAAACGTTCCTAAACGTATTTAACACTATAACTAAAATTACCCAGGTCCCAGATTTCCCGTCGAAGCGGTACTATTCGGCGGAGGAGGCACATGTCTGAAATCGTCATCTATGTCCAGCACATTCGCTAACAAAGATTTGGAGGAACGTTCTTTTAATTCCAACTCTCTCATTCTATTGGTCATCATTATTGTTTTTCTTGTTATTTTCTTGCCCGGCCTCGACATGCGCAGGATCCACGGCAACCATTGTAGGAACACTGTTTTTATCTGTATCAAATTTATCAGTATTTAAATTATTGTCAGCAATTTCACTTGATTTAGAATTATTTATCTTATTTTTGTTGTATTGTTTAATTGAAATTTAATATGGGAAGGTGACATTTTTTTAAAGATTGTTTAAATATTATTTTATTAACAAACGTTTCCAAATATTTAAGAATTTCAATATCTTACCCATTGTGGCATTTCATGTATGTCTGCCGTCCGATGGTGGTAATTTAACACCACTACCGTCAACACTACTGACGATGCCACCATGAACATTATGCAGTTGAAGTATGTTCCTGTCATTGAAACAATCGCTGTACTCATATAATAAACTAACAAAAACTAACTACTTGATCAATTGAAAACTAATTTTTATCATCTTTTCTCTTAAACTACAAAAATCATAGCGTCAAATTAAATCTACAAGTTATAAAGGAATAAAAGAATTTATGACGTATTTAAAATTTAATTTATTTACATTTTATGAAGAATTTTCTATATCATATCAAGTTGAGTTGCCATGCAAGTACTTATCATGCTCTTAAAGAAGGTAATTAGTGTTTGAAAAGAAACTTTAAAACAAACTTGTTGAACCTTACATTTTAACCAACGGTGCATTTAATTGTAGGAGTTTATCATAATATACTAAGGACTTACATGAAAGGCCTTAGCTATTCCAATACGTAATTAAAACGTCTATAAAGATTAGACCTTCATTTATTAGAAAAAAATCAAACAATACAAACATAAAACTAGTAATAAAAGGATTAATTAGCAAACAATAAAAAATATATCAAGCAAAGAAATGTTTTCCTGTGACAAAACGCTAATATTAACTTTACTTATTTATAGGGACCACAGGCTGATGGTGAAACCCGTCGAGACCAGATACTTGGAGGCTGGGCCCTCTACCCGCATTCACTTAGTTGATTTAAACCGCTATTTAACTTCAACCAGTTTTATATATCTACAAGCAAAACCATTCCTGCATATTTAAAGCTTATTAGCATAAGTTTAATTAGGAGAGTTGTGCTTTATTCTTCGTTTTAATTATAAACATGCTCATTGTTATCTGACGTCAGTAGTCACCGAAATATCTCTACTCAACTTTGATTGTGAAAGATAGATGACAAGATTATTATCGTAAAGTCTATGAATGGGCGAGAATGAAGAGATAATGAATAAGATTATTTTAATACATTACAAGAAGGTATAATTTTGGCGAGATCAATCGACTAAGAAGATTAGTAGCTATTCGGCGCGAATCAAATGCATTTACCGATAGTCTTAAGCATAGAGTTCAGACATATCATAGAGACTTGGGATCTAATACAATAAAAAAAGAAGTTGAAGGAAATATAAATCCGCGTAATCTGAAATCAATCAAGCAAAACGTTGCTTTCTATTTATTCTTTAGATGCTTCGAGAATGAGCTGAGGAAACTCTTTACAAAGAAGAAAAGTGTGCAAAAATGCAGCAAGGCGATTTCCTCACAACCCATTCATCGAAAAATATTAATTTAGAAGGAGTTTTAGAAGAAATATTAGTTTTATTTAACATATTTTTTAAAGCAAACACCCGCTTCTCACCTATTAGGGGGATCGCCTCTGACGTTTTAGTGATGACGTGCCCCACCAATAGAGAGAAAACAGTTTGCGACAGGAGAATTGTAACACCTGCAAAGATCAAATAATCTATCACAAATAAAATCTACAAGGACACTCTTTATTGTACATTTACTCCCCCGGTTCTAGCGCCTCTGGAATTTACACCCGCTTTCTGTATGTGTGCAGTCGGTACAGGGCTCAAGTAAAATCATAAACAAAACAAAAAAACAATCATGCAGAAACTATTTAAGGAGATATTTTAATTTCATATTTATAGTATTGTTTAGTTGTTGAAATTTAAAGGAAGAGTAAAGAAACGAATATTCCGCCCAATCTGCCCTCCAAGTATCTATATTGCAGAACAAAAAATGTTTTTCAACGCAGCGCCCAAACCACAACACAAATATCCTGGAATCGATTGCGTACATTAAACAGTTATATTACAATTTACATCAAATATACAAGACAAAAGAAAACGAAAACGTTTCACTTACCTTTACAGCTTAAAGTGCAAGTAAAATATACCAAAGATCGCATGCCATGCACAAAAATATTGTTCGAATATTGCAAATGAAAATAAATTAGGGGCATTACAGAACCAATTATAATGAAATTCTTATAGGTAGTTTAGGTTACGAATAAAAATTAATATTAACTAAAGTATAAAATAAAATCACGAAAAATTATTGGAATTTAGTTATTCAACTTAGACCAAAATATTAATAGGACCACGAAATCGATTCCAAGATTTACTTAAAAATCCAAACAAAAAATGTAAAAAAACATAAAAAATAACTTGAATATTATAATAGACAATAATAAAAAAGCTGCACTTTACTTGGGAAGGTCAACAACAATATTATGATATATAAATATAATATTTTATAACAGTAAACACAAGCGAAGCGATACCTCATTTAATTTGATATAGAAAATTGTATCCAATATTAAATTAATATATCCATTTATATTCCACAAAGGATCAATAATCGAAACTTTTACTCCTTGTAATGTTTTAAAATATTGTTTAAATTTCGTTTAAATGGAAGGAAAAATGATTGACAGTTCAGATAAACGAAAACAAAAGAGACAACAAAACATAAAATGATGAAGGTAAAGTGAAAATAAATGGGGGGAAAACGGGAGGGGATCGATCGTGGTAAGGCGTGGGTAGTGTACCTAACAAGGGGATTGCATCGGAGACCTGCGGCAGAGTCTCAGCAACCAGGTTGAGAAACACCGTCAGCGAGAGAAGAATAGTGACTCCTGAAATCAAACACATGGTTAACCGCCTTCGACTCTGTGGCTTCCCTTTAATCACACAACTCTCCAGTTCCCATCCTTCGCCGAGTCCCGCTCGCTACACCGTATTCTGTGATGATGATGGTGTTCAGAACGAATGTGTATCTAGATTGTAGATCTCATATGTTAAGGGAGTAATTAGAAGGGTCACTAGCACAGTCACACGATTAAACAAAAAATCTAGTGCAAATAGCACAGTAAACGCACGCTGCTCAAAATTCAAATTCAAATTCAAATTTTATTTATTTACAAGAATGTAGTTACAAAAAAGGTGTTGTTACAATGATTTATTCAAACAAATAATTTAAAATTTGTTGAAGACAAACGAAGATCACAGTTTCACAATGAAAACTAGTAAGTTATATTCTTTGGCCGAATTTTAATAGATTAGCTTCTCCAGTGTATAGCTTCGTAAGATATAATTCCACTAGCATCTTGTAAAAGAAATATGTAGCAGCGTGCGTATAAAACTGATGTACTACAGTGCGATACCTATAAGAGGCACTGCATCCGATGTAGTAGGCATCTTTTCAGCAACCAGGTTCAGAAATACAGTCAACGACAATAATATCGTCACACCTGTTGGTAGTATCCAAAAAAAATTAAAATAAAACATCTAAGAGTCTAAAACATTTATTTCTATTTAGAATCCCAATCATACAGGTCCAAAACACCAACATCATCGACTTTGATCAGAAATCTTGTGCCATTTGCTAAAGCTTGTAAGAAGCTTGCTTACAGTTTTTAGTAGTGACTCACCTAACGTTAATTTTTCTCCTGAATCTGGTGGTAATGTGAAGCCCAAGAGAGCCATAGACGATATTAGGACACACGGTACAATTAAATTGAAGAAATAGTATAAAGTCCTTCTCCGAATCATTATTGTAAACGTCACATCCACATATGGTTCTGGGCAACACGCGTATGTTATTGTATTCTTCTTTCCTGGCATTCCTGGGAAGAATTTCACATCATAGCTTAGAACACAATTAGAAGTAAGCAGTCATAGAAATATCATAACATTACTGCCGATAGAACATAAAATTTAGAATGAACATATGAAGATTCATAAAATTTGGTCGATGAGGATGAGAATCCAAAAGATTTTCCCCTGACAAACGTATGTATGTATATGTAATGTGGTTTAAGAATATCTCACTTTTTTATCACAAAATTTACCGTAAAGAAACTGTTAAAACATTACCTACTGTAGAAATTATCATTTCACTCTTACCTATTAAATACCACTCGCCGTTTGTGATGAAGTCTGATAGATCACCCCCCGATTCATCTTTGAGCACCAGATCCAACTGTTATAGTAAAAATATTTTAAACGTGATCTACACACGTACCCATAATACAGATTTACCAAACACAGGTAAATCTATATTAAGGAAATCATGCAACTACCATGCTATTCTATCACATCATTTTGTTTCATACAATTTTAACTGAGGGAAATGTGAGAACCATAAATAAAAAGTGCTAGGAGTAATCTAAATAATTCCATGCTCATCAACTAGAAGAAAGGTATAAGAAAGGTGCCTTGCCATACGGCAATATGAAACACTAATCAAACATACCAAACAAAAAAAGACTAAAACACATGAACACATTTTAGCAGGGAAATGATAGTAACAGCAGTTTTAATCAAAAAACGAGGGAACTAAAATACAAGTTCTATGTCGATAAAAAAGCTCTATTACAAATAGGGTTTCGAATAGCTACGCATCTAAAAAATACATATCGTACAACCGTATGGCAGTTAGACTATGAAAATATATTTTAACGTCGACGTAATTTTGCATCATGCAAAATAGTACATACAGAACTTCCGGATAATATAAATTATCCTGGTTTCTCACATGGTTCCCTTATCTATCAACCCTAACTCATTCGTGAGGTACTTTATCTAAACCTTCTAGCTTCGTATAAAACGCTCGGCTTTTTTAGATAATATTCAAATTTTTTTTTCTAAAAATTTAAATTTCTCTGTTGGAAATAGAAGCTCGCGCATTCAAGCGGTATAATCTAAATTCATTAGGAAATACAAATACAAGTGCCGCTAAATGTAAGTGCGCTGATGAAATCACTGAGCCGTGGATAGAAAAACAGACGGCGAAGAGCGAAAACCGTAACATAACAAGCTTGAATTTTTTTAGTACACCGAGCTTATTAATTAGATTTTTATATGCATGAAATTTCAAAGAGAAAGTACTCATATAGCATTATACGTAAATATATTTTCTTTCGCATATTTTTAGCAACAACGAGCGCCTATTTCCCGTTTCAAAATTAACATTGAATTTGGGGTATTATTCATCATTTGCATATTTATTTTCCACGTCATTGCATAATCTTATTAACGTGGATTTTCTCTAGTAGTATATTTGTAAAGACCTAAAAGTGGCAAGTACCTGGTTGCCATCGTAAGTCCAGCTACCGAACTTCATGTCACAGTGTTGGTCGTCGAAAGGAAACCACGTGATGTCTATCTTGCATGTGCTCTTGAATATGCCCGGGGGCACGTACAGGCAACTGCCGTTGTTTCTGACCACCACATTCGTCTGGTACGTCCCGTCAAAACCCTCATCAGCACTATATCAAAAAGCATTCTTATATAATTCTATGTAAAGTACCTATAAAGGAGTAACATTACCACAATATGTGGAATGTCTGAAAGCAAAACCAGACCGAGACTCTCGATGAAACTTAAAGACGTCGGAATAGCGAATGTTATTCTTATGTAAATGAGCGCTGTTAAACACATCCTTACATAAAATCTATTTGAATTTAGGATTCGTACCAGCTGGCTATATAATTCATGCAAACATGGCGTGCCTCGGAGGGAACGCTTTAGGATGCAATGAGTCTGCTCATGCAGATATGGCCACATTTTGCATTTCCTTTTTTGTTATAGTTTTAGTGCATTTATTAAATCTCTCATTCAAAGTACAGCTGAAAATTTCAGCAGCAACATTGGCGTATGATATTTCAGTGAAAATATAAACATGAAATGTGTCACACACTTTGGCCGTCGCCTAAAAAGCAATTCCCTGTAAATGAATCCTCAATGAATAAATTAAGTAAATTCAGAGCTCTGGTCCCTTTTAAATCGTTACCCAAGAGATTTTTTAATCAATAACAAACCATTTAAATCGTATAATGTACAAAGGGTCTCAATTTATTGTGATATAAATTTACAAATTAAGTTATTAAAGTAACGGCTACGGTACATAGAGGTTAAAAAGCAATTTAGGGGCACAATTTTATCCAGAAACATAAGATAAAACATCAAAGGAAAATGCTTTAGATTGAGCAATAAAATAAATGACTTGTTAAAGGAAGCTGGTAGAAAGGAAAATTTATTTATTTACAACATCGATGTTTATTGTGATAGAAGCAAAAGAAATATTAGCGTTAAATTGAAGTTTAGTGCTCAGGATTTATCTGGGACGTTTAATGGTTTCGATAAAAATATCAGCATTAAGGGACATGTTTATCGAATTATTTAGGTTAGACGTTTATCAGTCATTCCTTCGCTTATACAGATTGTTGGGGGTTTCTTTTGTAATCTGATAAGCGAAACAATGGGTGTGGTGATTCAAATCAGCGACTATGGAGCCGTGTACAGTGATGTGGCAACACGGAGTAGGAGGTCGGATTCCTCGCAAACGATTGTTGCTTTCAGAAGCAAGAATCGTAAATCGGCTTAACCTCCTACTGTGCTGTCACATTCTCTGAAAGAAATCGTGTTAGTGTGTGTTGTTTGTTATTATTGGAATTAAGCAAAGCGTTTATATGTAATTTTAAATTAAGGTTTAATATAACATATTAAAATGTTTGCTGTGTTGTTGTCAAAATAAAAAAAGAACAAGTACTTGAAATGTCAAATAAGTTTTAAAGTATAAGATAATTTTATATTTAATACAATCATATTATGTTTCGCGTGCAATAATTATTGATAAGTCATTTACAATCTAGTTCCTATTCATTCATGTTTAAAAACTTTTATACGCCAATGTCTGTTAAGTTGGTTAGATACGTTGTATTATTAGTTTTATAAATACTTTATGATAAACTTACTTATACTACATATTATTATATATTTTCATATTATACAAATCATATACAAATACATTTTACAACCTGATGGATGTAATGAATATGACGTTTTCGTAGAAGTGCAAATAGAGTCCACGCTATGGCGCAATAGACTATGTTCCTAACCACTCCAAACACATTAACGTGTGTAACAAAACATAGAAATTCAGTTAAAATGTTAAATAAACCATCATCTCATTATCAACCCTTAATCATCGACTGCTGAATAGCTCTCCTATGGTACGCCACTGAACCTTAGAAAAATAGATTCTTTTTTCAATTTCGCGCTAATCTATACATATAATAAAATCGTAGGAAAGTCAAAACTGTACATTGAATATTTTTTTAAAAGAATACTTGGGCCGTGATCTATAATCGATATAGAAGCCAAAAACATAGTTTTTAGAATTTTTGTCTGTTTGTCTGTTTGTCTGTTTGTCTGTTTGTCTGTTTGTCTGTATGTTTGTCTGGGCTAATCTCGAAAAGTACTGCATAGATTGACTTCAAATTTTGCATGAATATTACTAACAGGTCGGGTGAGGCTATAGGCTATATATTATCAAGCTATCACCTACGGGGGAGGAGCTGTGAACCTTTATTTTTCTTACATATTCCGTGTACTACGACAGCGTACAATCTAAAGACTCATGTTTAAATGTTGTTTTTGAGTAAGCCATGCTATTATCTACCTTTACACTATAAAAACTACGTCATTTATGTAATTTTGGCAGAGAAACAGTTAAATGAATCTTAGCAGTATAAAGACAAATTTGAAACAACGCCATCTATAGCCAGTGTTATAAAAATCAAACACACATTAACTATTGGAAATTAATAATTAAATGACGCATATATAAATGTTGTTTGACAATATCTAGATTGAAACTATAAAAATTATGCCATTTAAGTAACTTGGGAAGAGAAACATAGTTTAAAGAATGTAAGTTGTATAATGTTAATTTTGTAACAGCGCCATCTATGGGATTTCGTAAAAATCAAATCAATTTACATGTTAACACTACTGAATACACTGTTGAAAATTAATAATTTAAATATAATCATGTTATTTATTTAACTCTTTAACCCATATCTTCCCTTCCCTATAAGGTATATTTCGTGTAAATAATAAATATACTACATTTTTTTAAAGTGAGGTTAGATGTTTATTATTTTAAGTAAAACTAGACACCATTATCTACAGTAATTAATCTAATATTGATTGTGTTCATTAGTTACAATTTTAAAAATCTTCGTGTTTTATAAATTTACTAGCTTACCGCCCGCGGCTTCGCCCGCTTTGTCTAAAACCTAATAAATTATATACCTTGCTCTTGAATTAGTCTATTTATTTAAAAAACCGCATCAAAATCCGATGCGTAGTTTTAAAGATTTAAGCATACAAAGGGACATAGGGACAGAGAAATCGACTTTTGACTATTGAATGCCATAAAACCAAAAATATCAAATGCAATCTTAGTGTTTTGTGAATTTTCACCATCATGCGTTCCCACTAAAGGTAAGTTGTTACATACAGGTATTTATTTTTTTATAATGATAGCAATTCATGTGTTTTGTTGGTATTATATTATTACACTTTTTGAATGAAATAATAAAATGATGAATTGATGAATTCTTTTATAGCAATTCTTATTAATTAACTTTTACAAGATTTTGAGGTGCATTGGGAACAGTAGTTTTTGATAAAATTTTATTTGTAAGTAGCTTTTTTTATAGATTTACAGTTAACTTTTGATTTTTTTATTTACAGATTCAATGCTCATAAAATTATATCGCCTTTGGAAGACGATTTCTGCTGACCATTTTACAACACCACTTGAAAATTGATGATTTGATGATAAAGATAGTGGCAGCGAGGATTATGTGGAAATTAGTAATCATCCGCTTCGTTAATTTTTGACTGAAGTTAATGTCCAACGTCCAATGGTTCAATCATTGATCAATATCAATAATAGTGTTAATCATAATGGTTCAATCATTGGAAGTATCTCGGGAAATTTTGGAGGATATTTTTCAGGAAGGAGAGGAGGGGCAGCCAGCCACATATCAAACTACTACGTTTTAGTACCGAAAAAATTTTATTGCCAAATGAAACGTAAATTTTGCACTCACAACTGTACAAGTAATGTTTTTATTTTGACTTTGCGGTTAACTGATTATAATATTTATCGTTATGGCTATCGAGGTACCGACCGTACTGGGATCAGAGTACATGATATACAGTTCATCATCCAGGATTGCTAAGAGCATTTTCACACTGAACAAGATGTTTTCTTTGAATCGTAGTTGCTTCATTTATTTATTTTTAATCATTTTACATAACTAATATGTTTTATATTTTATAAATATATCATTTTCATTATTTATAAATAAAATGGATCCAACATAACTTTGTTGTGTATCATTTCTCTATTAATAACCCATAGGCATATTTTCCGAGCGCCCCATTTAAGTTGCGGTCCTGAAATTATAAAAAATGTATGTATACTTTTGCCAAATATGTATAAGCTCATTGCTCAAGCTCATTTTTACATAAAAATAACAAAAACTAAACTACTAAATAAAATAAATTATGTAAAGATTTTATAAGAAAACACAGTATATTTATTAGGAGACGGTGATCTCTTCCAGGCAAAAGATATTCATCAGCTCAATAAAATTGAATAGTATGTTGTTAGTTATTCTTTAGATTCACAATTGTAATGAGCATTTCCGCATGCAAGTTATTTCAAGTAGTATCGTAGTTTAGATATATCATAGTTTTGACACATTAAAGTTCCAACAAAACCCTCAAATTTTTGAGCAGAGTTGAGCAAGATAATTTGAAAAATGTGCCGTGTTAAGTATTATAGAAAAGGTTAGTTCGTTGGTAATTATTATTTCTTCTTCATTTACATGTTGTTAGTAAAAATAAACTTTGACTAACAGTCAAAGTATATTTTAACTAATACTAACTATTATACTTATGTTCAGTATTTATCTGTATTATTATTGCTTGGTAATTAATATATTTTCATGTCGTATACTTAATTATAAACATAAGTTTGATGTGTTATTAGCTGGATTTATTGAAGTGAAAACTTTTTTAGCGGCGTTGGGTATAAAATCTTAAACTCGCGTCAGGACACGTGACCATCGAAAAAGCGTAAGACGGATGTTAGTTTTTTTAGCCCTTATATTCCATGCGTAAGACAGATACCTACCATTCCAAAATATCAAACATGCTGAACGTTAATAATCAAGTTTTCACTTCTGCCGGCTATCTGCCGGCACTCCCGGAGTGCAACCCGTCTTTTTTTTTACACACTCACAGACTTATAATATTTTATATGTTAAAATAGTGTTAATCATATTAATATTTTTTCACAATAAAAAATATTTCCTTTTTTCTGATGGTGATGTTATGAGGACCATATTCGGTCCTCATATCATTAAAAATCTGTGCGAAAACTATAAACACTTGTGAGGCCCTCACGGCAGTCACGGATGAATTCTACACATACCCGTGGCCCTGTCGTTGATGCGGCTCGACGGAACACAGTGGGGTTTTGGTCGGTAGGAATCCGACATAACCCACGGCCTCTTCCCCGGAGGCCGTGGGTATCTATGCAAGATTTCCCCACTAAAAAAAAAAGGCCCTCACGGCAGATCGGGGCGGTCTGACGCGAAGTGGGGACAGCGTTGTCACTGTATCGCTTTTGCCACGCTTTTCAACAGACTTATTCGATAGTTCAGTTTTGTGTTAAGACCGCTGTGACAACCAACCCGTGAGACAAACAAACCCGGTTTCCCCTATTATCCCGTTAGACCGAAACCCTCACTGAGAGGGAATTACGTCTCACTACTGATCACGACAGTCATATTTTATCTCGAGAATCTGAAACTTTACTCAATATGAAGACCGTTTGACAAATGATAGGGTGTATCATAATATTATTCGATCTCTTGAAGATGAACATGAGCATAAGCAATGACTAGAGTAGGGACGCGAATATTACAATTATTTGAGACAAGAACGATTAATATTTGTTTAATGAAAGATTAAGAATTGAAATTATTCAGTCTCTGAAAACGGACGAATAGCGAGAGGCCCGTCTTACTGCAGACGATTTCGTCATAGTCTTGATGACTTAGAGGTAAACAATCTACGAATTCGGTGGTGTGGTCCGACAAATATAAAAGTGGGTTTGCTTATAACCTCACAATTTATTACAGATCATCTTCTGTATAGGCGATATTAACGTAGTATGTTCTTTGCATGCTTTACATGCTTTAAAGTGGAGTAAGGAGACGGCTTTCGTTTGAAGATACACCGGAACCTTTGAAATCACTACTTTTAGAGGAACATACTGTGCAATCTAAACTGTTATTAGACAATATTCGCTCTTATAGTAGTGCGTTTCAAATGATCCTTTGGTGCTCAATAATTATCAGAAGGTCCTTTCATGCTTACTTTTAAGATACAAGGTCAAGTTTACCATTTGATAGGATCCCTTTTGCCTGAAGGCCAACCTAAGTTTGTTTAAATATATTTTGTATTCGACTACTGACAACGAATAGTGGAATACAAGAAATCAATATTTCTCAAATTTAAAACTGAACTCATTTCACAATTATTTTAGAACAGGTTAATTCGTATGTATGCAGTTTTAAATCGAAATTAGAAGCTTTTCCTCAAGATGGTGATATCGGCACTCAGGAACTCCCTGGACGTGTTATAACGCCCAGGCCACAGTATTACAATTTTTCCTACAGTAGAGCAACGAATGTATTTTCGCATAGCAACGGAGGGGAACTCGCGGGGGGTCAAGTGACGCGGGCCACGTACCACAAACATGCTTAGTTTGTGGTACCGAGCGCGAAAGAAAGTCATCGTGTTTTTAGTAAAGTTACTATGTATACTGACGTAATTTAATACTTAGGTACATATTCTATAATGGTGCGCTCAAACTGTTAATCTACATTTAATTTAGATTATTATTTGAAATACTAAGTAATGTAGAATTTAAATCACATTCATTCATGTTGTCTTTAGATTTTAAGATTTTCTTATCAGTGTTCAATTTTAATGTAGTTAAATTTTATAAGAGACAATAATTAAGAACATTCAAAATATAAAGTTAAAGTTAAATCAAAATATAAATTCAAGAAAAGGTCGTGTTCCATCGTTACAATATTGTATTCACTGAAAAGTGCTTCATATTGGTTGAAATGGTTGTTAAATCATCTCAATAGATGGCGCGCGGTGTGTCCCTTAAGACACATAAAACTGAAAGGATAGAATGAATTCGATTGCTCAGGCGGGTCACGAGTGGCTGAGTTGGTTAGGCATCCGCCCCGGAATGGCGCGAAGGATGCGGGTTCAAGTCCCGCCTCGTGATCGAATTTTTTCTATCCTTTATAAATTTATATTTATAAAGCATTTGAATGCCATAAAAACAAAAAAAAATATAAATTCAAGAAAAGGTCGTGTTCCATCGTTACAATATTGTATTCACTGAAAAGTGCTTCATATTGGTTGAAATGGTTGTTGAATCATCTCAATAGATGGCGCGCGGTGTGTCCCTTAAGACACATAAAACTGAAAGGATAGAATGAATTCGATTGCTCAGGCGGGTCACGAGTGGCTGAGTTGGTTAGGCATCCGCCCCGGAATGGCGCGAAGGATGCGGGTTCAAGTCCCGCCTCGTGATCGAATTTTTTCTATCCTTTATAAATTTATATTTATAAAGCATTTGAATGCCATAAAAAACCAAAAAATATAAATTCAAGAAAAGGTCGTGTTCCATCGTTACAATATTGTATTCACTGAAAAGTGCTTCATATTGGTTGAAATGGTTGTTAAATCATCTCAATAGATGGCGCGCGGTGTGTCCCTTAAGACACATAAAACTGAAAGGATAGAATGAATTCGATTGCTCAGGCGGGTCACGAGTGGCTGAGTTGGTTAGGCATCCGCCCCGGAATGGCGCGAAGGATGCGGGTTCAAGTCCCGCCTCGTGATCGAATTTTTTCTATCCTTTATAAATTTATGTCATATAAATTGTAATTCTCTTATCTTCAACAGTGTTACACATCAGTGTGAGTAGCGTCTCAAGCAACAGAAGAAAACAAGGTGCCTATTACAGAAATCTGGAAGTCATTCAAAGGTTCGCTTACAAAATCTACAATAAATTACTGTATAAATTCCAAGCCAATACTTAGCCAAGATTTCATTCCTTGTTCGAGTATTTGCAGAAATATTCGTTTAATTAGTTGACTTGAGCTACGAAAATTTGAATTGTAATATTTAAAACTTTCCAAGTTTTTCGTGTAAGAGTCAGTAAGCGTATAAACGAAGGTTTTTAATTCGATCAAGAGATGAGATAAAAATAACTTCTAAGTCCTTTCTAGAAGACTTATCACCTATAAATAAATTCGATCATTAAAAAATATGACAACTGCCCAATAAAAAGGAAAAAAGACTGGCAATATTAAAAAAATATAATGAAATCCGTCTCTACACTACTCTGTCATTGTAATTTCAAGCGTTGCGTCTATCAAAGTCGATTGCTTTTAGATTGGCTTTTACAACGCTTACACCAACAGCTTTGGTTTCTGCTACCCGATACTGTGTTTATTTTACACTTGGGCATTCTGGAGCCTTATGAGTGTGTGATGCGGAACAAAAAAAAATGTATGCGTGCGTTTATGACCTTATTTTTCAAAAAATAATTTACTATATACAACTTTACAGAAATACGTCGAATCACGCGTGGTAGGGATAAGAAAAAGATGACGTGTAACCGAAAAATGTCACGCGTAACGAAAAAATGTTCCACTAAATTTTTTTCCAACCCCGATAAAGAAGTTTCACTTCAAAAATTGCGGTAATTAATTGATGTACTCACGTAAGAATCTATGACTCTACGAAAATCAAAAGTTTTCTGAACATTTTTTTTTTCAAATACGGTATCTGCTTATATTTAATTAAACTTGATTATTATTTCTAGAAACGATTTTAAGCACTACATGCATAAACCTGCCTGAAATTACTAGAACTATGACCTATATTAACTTTCCAAATTCTTAGCCGAAATAAGTGCTTTCCTGGTTTGCTGAAAAGCACTTAACTTTAATTTGAAGCTAAATCATAAATAGCATATATAATTGAATAATACATAGTGTTCTGGCGACTCTCCAATTTGCTAATAACATTAAGTACCTACGTTTAAAATATAATTTAAATGTTGAAATCTCGGTTGGTTGCCAAGAGGTGGTGCAGCCATATTTTTGCAATATTCCTGTATTAGTGTGACTGTAGGGGAACGGATTATATCCAGAATTATGTTGTTTTTGAAACCGGGGTTTTGTGTTCTTTGTTTATTCTTGTGCAACTGAAAATTTATAACTATAAAGAGAAAAAAGATATGCTATTATTCTGCCATCGTCTCATTTGGTATTGGTTATAAATGAAACAAAACGATGGTTTGTTATAAATTAGTTTACGTTAAAGAGTTATATTGATCGTTACTTTGAGGAGAATTCCTCTTAATAATTAGTCATTGTGGTTGAGGCTGATTATAACATTAATTAATTGACTAATTATAGATTAATTGCTAAATTAAACGCAGTCATAACTTGATTTTATGTTTATTTACTTACGTATTCCTTCTTTTTCCTTTGTTTTTACGTATTAAACATATTTCAAAAAATCCAGTCAATTCAAATGATGGTTATTTTGTGAATTTTTTATTTAACGTTTAATCCTTTTTTAATATCGACTTTACAATTTTTAAAGGTATGATTTACCTATTGCATAGCATATTTGCTTAAAACTTTAACCTGTTTATCGCCATGTAACTGGCGAACAGCCAGACCTTTCGTTGAAATCATTTGAGATAAGAATATGTAAACATTTTACAGGCGACCCCAAACTGAAAACTTACTAAATGCCAAATTAGGTTGTTTTTAAAGAATTGTTTGTACTAACGAGTCGTTTTTTTAAACTTTATGTTTGTTAGCACAACATACTACTGTATACTATGAAAAAAATCAACTTTTGTTATTTGTTAACGTTCAAACCATTTACTTGTTATTTTTAGAGAACTTTTTATGATAAAATAATTGGTAATACGATACATACATGCACCATACCTATTTTATTGACCTACGATACTAACTTCCTGATTATTTTTGCATAACCTGTGTTCTAATTTAAAATGCAAATAACAAATGAACCTTACAGCAATTTAGTTGCACTTCAAATAAATGTTATTTTAATATAAAACTTTAAACAGAATATAATAGAATTCAATTTGAAATAGCTTCATTCCATCCATTACTCAGAAGGTTTCCCCGAATCACTTGCTATATTTCTTAAAGGAAAATTTTCTGTACAAAAATGTCTTGAAAATGTTTATACATTTTCAAATTAATCATTAGGAATATAATACTTATATGAAATGTAAAACATTTTTATTGAAGTTTGGAAAGAGTTCTTTCCAGCGTAAGAAATATACAAACATACGGCAACATAGACTATTTTATGGCTTTTATAAAAATAAGAAAAAAAGCAAAGACATATTTGTACTGTTATTTTAAATAAACAATGCTATAGAAAAGAGTAGATCTTCAAGCAGCGACCTCTAAAGATCTTTTTATTGTTTTAACAATATTTAGAATTCTAAATGCTATAAAATAAGAAATACACACGTCGTATTGTATTGCGAAAGGTCATTGTTTTGTATTGAAGGTATGTGAAAGTCGCGGCAATTTTTCTATTTTCCACTTTACATATTAGTAGCATAAACTTCTACATTTGGATAAAAATGCTGGCATTTCTCATATATTATAATTTTTCAATCATTCCATACACTTGGTATAATCCTCTCGTAAATACGCGAAAATTCGAAATGCCTACGCGTTATCGCAGCATAACATTGAAAGTTAAACTGTAATAAAGATCAATATTGAGTATACTTTTATGGCAAAATTTAGCGTTACGTTCGCGAAAATACATAAAGATTCAGCTAACAGTTGCGTCTTATTGCGCCAATCAGGGACTATTACGGTAAATACTTTACGAGCTTAGAGAAGGGCTTATAGAAGAGAGTGTGTGTGTATGCTGGTGTATGCTAACTTACCTACTCTTGATGTCATATTTAAAATATATGTTATTGCCATAAATATTTGAGACTAAAGTATTAGGTACTTGTTATTACACTATAATATGATAAATACACATACATATATACTATTTATAGCATAAAATATTCTTAAAGACAAACAATTTCGTTTAAAAAGAATAAGAATATATAAAGATTTAATATGAATTGATAATAAAAAATTAATGTGTTTTAAAATAATAATGTTTATTATAGTGTTGAGTTTAATCTATTTAAATTTATCATAACATTTTGGAAAAACGAAATTACACCAAAAATTTAACGTGTTAATCTAACTACACATAATTACCAAATCCATTGCGAAGACTGCAAGGTAATATAATTAATAGATCGATAAACACACATGCAACATTCCGTTACCTGTTGTACATAAGAACGTCTGGTTTCCATAGCTTGTTCGGTGTTATCCTGAGGTCCTTGACGCCGCCGTAGTCGCTGTCGTTCCACCTTAAATTGTAGTCGTTCCATTCCTGTCGCACGTGCGTAAAAACCGTATGAGTAAAAGAGACGGGTGTATCGTTACCAGAGACAATGCTGTACTTTATAATTTAGGTAGGGTTATATTCAGCATGGTCTTTGGTAAACATAGATAATCAATAGGTATTATAAATATTACAGCAGTGAAGCAGTATTGTTATTAGTTTATAAAACGATATAGTAAGCTTAAAATATATAAAAATGGAGGCAATTTTTAATGATCAGCTTATATTTATGACTAACAGGTATCTATCACACATCGTGAGTGTTAAGTAGACAAACATTATGTCAACTAAGCCACTATATAACTTAGCTTAGCTTAAGCCAACAGTTTAGAAACTAAGGTACGTAGAAACAGGTAACCTATAATATTATTACAGTGTTGCAAGCTTTAAACTATATGCATACCCAATTTAAGATCAACAAATTCGCATTTTCAAATTCATAGGAACTTTCGTTAATATTATTAGTACCTACACTTCACTAGGACTTGTTAAGCTGTTAATCATAAATAGTTTCAAAAACAACGTTTTAACTTACCTTAAGCAATAATTATTAGGAGTAAGAAAGAATGGCTAATAATATAAACCACGTCAACTTACTGCCTTATAAATCATAAGTACATTTGTTATTGCACCACTCTCATAATCCATCATACTTAATTTATGACCATAAATTAAGTGCAAATGAGCTAGTACATACAAAATGCAGTTTTTTTTACTCATATAAAGAAGGAACTATAAAGCATGGTAGAATGTAAATGTAGATACGTAACTGTAAAACATGAAACTAGTAAGTGCTACGTCGTAGCAGCTGCTACGAGTATTTGTAACAACTAATTTACAAAGAAAATACTGTAAATTTATAAAATACAAATGAAAAACATATAAAACAGAAGGTTAAAAATTGCCTCCACTAATCAACACTGGCTGAAATGCTTTCAAACAATAACCGAGCGCTTAGATAGCCAACAAAGACCCGGCACGACCTTTATATTACAAAAGTTAGTCGCACAACTTTGTTATCAAACTAGTGCTTGCTACATTTATTCCAATTTATCTAACTTCATTAAATATAATTTATTTTTTGCAACTGCTCTAAGCCATGTCGATAACCTTATAAAATCTAATATATTCGCAGTTATATTCTGAGATATTTAATTAGGCAAATATCTGAGAATTAAGCTGCTACACCTTATACGAAATCTAGCACAAAAGTAAACAAAATATACTAAAAAAACGATAACTTAGAAAGCCTGAAGTACGTAAAATAAATAACAAATAATAATATTTAAGATTGAAAAGATCTAGAAGCATAAATTAGTAAAGAACAATTACACAGGTACCAAACACACATAGACACACCATATTATTACGTCACAAACACACGCATGCATCGGATAACCATGCTATGTTGAACGATATCACAAGAATCATAATATTTCATACGCCTATAGGGAATATTGACCGTCCTCAAAGATTTTTATACAAGGATCTGGGTCTACTTCTGTACTCTAAGCTGCCATATTGGTAAATGCTAAACTTTAATAATTTAAGCTCAAACACATACTTCTTTGTCATCAATCGACACCGAATCCTATGGAACTCTACAAAAACAAACAAAGAAGTATATGCGAGCGATTTTAGTGTTCTCTTTTAGCGAAATTGAATTACGGAAAATCAACAAAAAATAACTGAAGCATTGAAATCGAAACGTAAATCGGATTAAATAAAAACAAACTAAAATAAAGTTTAAACGCTTGCATTTAATGGGAATATTATTTCATTTGCAAATAGGAACGAAGATTTAAGAGTCGAAAACCATGGTAAAGTTTGTAATATCGCATTCCATGGCCATGCAAAATATACCTACGATGTTTGTAGCATACAAAATAATAGCGGGCTCGGGTTGTGCAGAATAAATTTACAGTGTTAAATAACAAATTTACACAATCAGTACACAATTGATATGCATTCAAACATTCGTCACCAAAACAATAATTTGAACAAATCCATCTCTAGCTCCATAAACAGCAACCAGAGTCGACGACTTGATTGCGATGATCGTTATCCATTATTTTTAGTATTTTATTATGATATTAAATCAATATTTATTATAAAACATGTTAAATGCATTGCGGTTTACACGGCAGCTCATAAATTTACTTCGGTTGATATGACTCAAAGCTGAGCCGAGGTTTGGTCTCAGCTTCGAGAAATAGATGTTGGATGAAATCAATGATTAAAATTGATGAATAAAGTCCTCGGATTCGACTTACCTGGACACATTGTAACTGACATAGGTAACAAAGAACGGATGCTAATCAAAGCATGACAATCATGATGGGATGCATGTAAGGGACTACCACTAGTCTACTGACAAGGAACTTTAGAAAGAAGTCACTAAACAATCCAATATAAATATAAAAATCTGCCGCATACTCCGAAATGCAATGCAATTTCAATACAGAAGAAAATAAAAAGATAGATAACATAAAAATGAGAAGAAAACAAAACGAAGGAAAGTATGAAAGAAATAAAAAAGAAATTTTATCGAGTATTAATTTAAGTTTTTCTTTTATCACACTTACCAATGACAGCCATATATTGGTTATAAGTAGTTGATTCTTCTCGTCCTATTTGGTTAGACGATGTCAACATAAACAGAGAGAAAGGGCGTAGTCAGTAAATGTTCTAGTAATTGATCAACACTGGGTACACAGGGGAAGGCAAGGCGCGAGCGACGGACGCGTCTCGCACTTGGCCGTACACATAATCTAGACTTAGGCGAGATGACGTAACAACATTTTAACACTGACTCTTCATGCGACAGCTGCCGCAAGCAGCGCCCTCTAGCCGCCACCGCCGCCTGTAACCGTCATTTCAGAAAGTGCGCCAAACGTGATGAAAAAAGTGCTTCGAAATTTAAAAAGTGCGCGTGAAATTTAAAAAAAGTACCGTTATCAACGGCGGGACGGCGAAGGCATCTGCCCCACCTACCACTTACCAAGTTTAGCCAGACGTTCGTCGTCAGGATTTGATTTTTCTCATCCTTTATAAAACGAACGCACGGCGTCGCAAGAAAGGAACGAAAAATACAATGAATATTACTTTTTTGGTTCATTTTTGTTACCTACTTAGCATCGTATTGTGTTTATAGAATTTTAATTTAGCTTTTATTACTTTTCTATTATATACACATAATTTGTTCTATTTATTCATAGCGTCAATAAGTTGTAGAAATATTTAAACGTTTTAAACATTTATTCGAAAAGAATCACATTTCAGTACAATTTCAAGAAAAAATTAAATTTTATGAGCGTTATATTCCCAAGCAAAATTAGCAACATTGAAGGATTTCATACTTGTACAAACTGAAAGAACAAAGTAGGTTTAATATCTCGCTTGAATCAACTCAAAGTATTCGTCGCCATCTTTAATAGTTCCACTTTTCCGTTTCAAAGGCATAACTTTTATTACGAACCATTTACGAACATTTTAATTTTATGATCTTTTTGAACGATACAAAATGGTTAATTGATTCGCAGTTTTCCCTTTAAAATTTATGATTAAAGAATGTCACTTCAAATTATTACTGTTTGATGAAAAATTAATGAAAAACGGGATCAGGCTTCAATATAGGAAGAATAATTAACAGTTTGATTGGCACAGGATGAAAATTGACCAATTCGATTAATATCACAATATTAATACTATCAAATTTAACTATGGTTATAGACTGGTATGGTCTATTGGCTCACTTGTTCATTAAACGCCTTATTATAAAAATGTGTATCAGATAGAGAATCATATCCACACATATAGTTGTCAATATGTAAAAACTTCCCAATAGATAGCCATTTTAATATACTTGGTAGGAAAAAATCCAGCAGGGGTTTTTATATTACCTTCTGTTTGTTTATCTTCATTTTCATACTTTTTAATAATTGTGTTTTGACATCATTTATTCATTTATTTATTTTAATACACTTTAAAACATCCATAATCAGACAATAATGATAAAATTAGTATACAACAACTCTCCGTATCATATTTATCCACTACACATATAAATATATTTTAATACTACATCACTACATAGCAAAAAAGAAAACATAAACCGAACCGCATTATAATTTATAACTCCTATCCACAATTCGTAAATCTTTCATGACTAACGTAATATCTTTTGAAATTCGCTCCGTTCCGAACGCTCGGGGCTCAACGAGCCTGTACAAAGCATGTTACCCTCACGATACTAAATTCTACACAAGAGAATTCGCAACTTTTTATATCTCTTGCAATAGCTCTTCAATCCTGCTTTAGGATTTTTACACACGAACGGATGTAATGCGGGTTTAAAGGGTTTAAAACAGCTGCTGCTCTAAGGAGCCTGCATTATATACTTTTGTGGTAGAATCACACCCCGGACACTCCATACAAAATTATAGTTTTGACAGTCACACTGTAGAGACTGCAAATGTGTGTGTAAACTCTTTATGGTTGGCACATTTGTGACTAGCGTAAAAAAAAATTCGCGTTTTTCTGATGAAATACATCCGTAAACAGCACAATATCTAACCATTTTCTACGAAAAACGATAATCACAAATCCAAAATAATAAAATTGCTTTAAGTCAATTTGATTAATGTTGTCAATCTTCGTTGCGTTTCGTCTAAAGACGTCGTTGGTATCGTCCTTGCGGGGAAATGGGTACCATAACATGTCTGATCGTGCGGGGTGAGGTAAGTGTTTAATTTTGGCGGGAGGCGGAGAGTGTCCGTTCTGTAGCGTTTAGCTACTATTATGTATTCTGTGGTAGAATTAAAATTTCAATGTATTACATAGACCAAAGGTGAATGCCCCATGAAATTGTCCGAAATTTTTTTCAAGTATTTTGCTGACCCAATGATAAAAGAAACATTGTATTTCAATATAATTAGGCATTATACTAAGTAAGAGGGTCTCTGCGTGTATAGATTTTATTAAGCTAGGAAATGTTTCTATAGACTATCAGAAACATTAAAAAGAATTAGCGCTATAATAAAATGACTTTCTTCCAATTCACACTTAAGTTTTCTCATTTTTTATCGTACATTTCTTACATTGTGTATAACTTCTTGACGCTCGTAAATAACATGCTTATATCTCGGACCTTCCGACAAACCAACTAGATTTCCAGATTTAATTCGACGCGTTGACGTCGCCTTTGTAATTTGTATACACTTGACTCAAAGGGATTCAAGTGCTCAACTTTGTGATGTCACATGCAACATCCTTAGCGGGAATAAACTCATAAGAAATCGCTATAACAACATTTTATTTAGAACTTGTGAAGATGTCGTCTGAACCAAAGCTATACGTTTACAGGACATCTCAGTTTTTCATTTCTAAATCAATGTTACTTTTATAACGAAAGACAATTATGTTCCACTTATTTAATTTTTCAATTAATTTATACTATATCTAATATCTATACTAATATTATAAAGCCGAAGAGTTTGTTTGTTTGAACGCGCTAATCTCGGGAACTACTGGTCCGATTTGTAAAATTCTTTCGGTGTTAGATAGCCTATTTATCGAGGAAGGTTATAGGCTATATCATCACGCTACGATCAACAGGAGTGGAGCCACGGGGGTGAAACTACGCGGAGCAGCTAGTCAAACATAAACTGTTCTATCATTGTTGAATCAAAACAATTCTCTCGATTACTCGATACAAAACTTATGACGTCACAAAAAAAAGAGAGTTCCCGTTCCCTTTTGCGTTAAAAGACATGCATTTTCCAAATCTATTTTCTTTACGTGACGTCACTGGTAAACTTTTTTTTTTCATTTCACACGTACACCACATAACTATCGCATATTCCAAACAGATATTGGAATTCGCAGAAAAATCCAGAACACGAGTTCCGTTAATCGAAATTCAACATTTGCTCGAATAACTGAAAATTCCTATACATACAACATATGTTTGTTTCCATACATTGTTTCTATCCCGTAATCTGATTTGGATAGCGGGAAAATATTGCTTTGGAAGCCAACGAAATGATTTCTTTATACATTTTCAATATTGAAACCAGTCGATTGTCTGTGTATTATATTATGTTTTATTAGCTTTAGTTCGAATAGAACCGGTTGAAAAAAGCTTTATATTATTTCAAAATATTTTATCTGTGATAAAATTCATTTAATAATTTTTTGTGTAAAACGTCATTATTATACGTACAAGATGTTTAACGGAAAAATTGAGATAGATTAGTTTAATCTCTGCTCTGTTCCTCCCCTTTGAAGTTATTTGAATAAGATAAGAAAGAAGAAATCCGTAATTAGTTTGAATATTATCTATAGATGTACCTAATAAAGGGCTGGATACAATGCTGGATATGGATAAATATATCATAGAAAAGCGCCGATTAAAATTCGAATTAATACAAATTTATGGATGTTTCAGAGAGTATTCCAAAAATGTAGTTTGTATTTTTTATTTATTTTAAGGTTCATCAATACAATTATATACAATTATACGAATTTTATTCAAATCACTGAATTATATTGACATACCAAATTTGTATATTTCAGTTATAAAAACCATTGTTATTTCTCCACAAAGCTTTGATACCAGATTAGGCAATATTTTAAATGTTCATTAATAAACCATGAAAACTTATTATTTTTGCAAAATGCAATATCATAAATTCCAACATCCGTATCACTCTAATCATTAAAACAATATCGAATCAAAAGTAATCACCGTATTCTAAAAAATAATTAATCTAATTAATATGAGCGCGAAATGAATGGCATTTGTTTTACGTTTTTTTTCTTATCAAAAAGATATGTCTAGTTGCCAGTATAAAAAGTATTGAAACAATTCGCGGCCAGGGAGGGATAGAATTGCATTTTACAAAAAAACTAAATGACAAGGACGTTCTAAATTCGAATATATAAAGGCGCGTACTCACCACGTCTATGATCTGCTGCAATGTAAGGCCGAACTTAACCTCGAGCGGTTCGCTCTCATTGGCGACCGGCCTTTCAAGCGTGTTATATGAAGCTAGCAAAGCATTCAGCAGCCTTTTTTCGTGCGGTCCTTGTTCCGACACTAAAATAATACGATTAAATAATTATTTAAATAGCATAAAATTGTATGATCCATAACATAGGTTGATTTCTTTTTCACTGCGGAATCAAAATCTTGTTTAATCACGTACCTGTTAATGCCTAAAAGAATATTTTAATGAATAAATAAATTTCGATTCCTCTGTGATAAAAGTAAATTTAACAAGATTTTGTTACCACATCCTACAAAAGAATAAATGTCGAAATGAGCTGAGGTGTTACGATCTCGACAACTGCGTGAAACCACCTGCGACCAAATTAATAATGAAAGACGTACAAATGACCACAGAGACACAAAAGCGACCGCAACAAATTGGGCAAATCCTAGCAACACTTCAAACGACCCACATCTCAAGTAACGGCTATATAAAGTCTCTAAACACACCTGGACCTCGGAATATACGAGCATTCTTAACAAAACGACAGAAGGCACAATTTAGCTTAACACGCCCCTCTGAAGGACCAGCTATAAACACTCATTTTCAGGCTTAAATCGTTCTTATACATGTGACGTATGAAGGTGGTACTGGGCTGTATCAAGTGGGAAAGAGATAAATGTATGCGGTAATCCAGGTGATTTAGGAAGCTCCGTGTTTGATATAATAGCGAATGTTACGAAGTAATAGTTTTCCGTACGTTAGCCTTTTCAATTAAGCAGGCTTATGACAGGTTTATGTCGGCTATTTATTACCTACATAATAAATGATAGCTAATTTTGTTTACAAAAAGTGCAATAATTGTAATAAATATTGGACCTGATTACAAATGAACGTACATAAATTATTAAATGTTGTTAGGTTGTATTGTTTGCAGACGTTAGATAATCTATATTTGCTTAGCTTCGGCTTGTATAATCTGTATCCATAGATTAATATTCTTGTTGTCTTTGGCGCTTAGTGCCTAATTCACACATTGTTATTGCTTACACCTAGTGTGTGGCGGCCGATAGCCATATTCAATTTCGAACAAAAGTGTTAGGAATATAGTTTAACTGTTATATTCTTTGCGAATTATGTATTTAAATCGGATTGTTATTTGAAAATACGTCGGAAAAGAGGTGAAATATATTTTCTCTCCAAGCTGCCAACTTTAAATCATTTAAACATAAATGCATATTTTATTTATAACGAGCATTCTGTACGCAACTGCATATTCACTGCTACTTCACATTACATAATTATTATTTAAATTACATTTCTGTAAAAGGTAAGCAGAAAGAAAACATTTTATAGCGAGATCTTTTTTTATAGTTTTTTTTTTACACCTGTTTCGTTATAATTTTAAGTTATTAATTCCTTTTAATATAAAACCTAGAGAACCTCATTCAAATTTTCAAAAGTAAATCCAAATTAAAATGCGATCACATGGGAGGCACCATCTTTCTAATTATAAAATAATTATTAAAATTTCTGTACTAACAAGTAACAACTAAAAAAATACAGTGAGAACCTCCTCTCTTTGAAAATGATGCCACGACAATTTTCTTAACAAAAAGTCAAATTTTTATCGAGTTTTATTTTTGAAACAAAAACGATTTATTTTTTATCTTTATATTTTTTCCCAATCCCTTCACTTCTTAAAAATGATACAAACATTCCTTCCTCCTCATAGCATTTATCCAGACAAAACCAGAATCATTTATATAAAGTCGCTAGTCGGTATAAACAAACAATAGCTACGCAATAATGGCGACTCAGCCGGCTAATCCTGCAACGTCTATATTAGCGCGGTTTAATTGCTTATGGCTTTTGAATTATGAGTTGTATTCGTAATTTATATAAGGGATAAATTACGAAAAATATAAGGAATGGAAAAGTGTGTATGTGTTAGTTAGATTAGTGCAGAGGTTTTGTACACAAATTTATGTATGTCTCTTTCTTTCTTACGTTAAATTAGATTAGATTGAAAGGGTTGATAAGAGGTTAAAATGAATGTAAATTCTAGACTTTTAAGATTTATGAAAATAGTTTTTTTCATGCATCTTTGATGCGATTGAAAAAAATAGTAACAAGGTTAAATTGATAGAAAAAATGTAAAATCTAAACTAAAGTTTTAAGATAAATTATGCATATTAAACTTATTGTCAGGACGCATATTTACCTTAAATATAAGGCGCAAAATCAAACACAAAAATATTACATTATCTATTACAAAAAAATGTTTGATGTAAAAAAATATCCTTTTAAATCTGAGCTTCCGTTAATTTGTATGACCTATTTGTTCTATACATAACATTATATAATACTTATTACAGGGCACATTAACTATGCATGGATAATTGAATAATGTTCATTAATTATTAGTAATTAGTTATTCACATTAATTACCCATATTGTACTGTATATTATTTAAATTAAAATATCGTCTAATAGCTTTCATGAAAAAAAGAAAAGAAATTTTTTTTAAAGACTCGTAATACAAAACGAACCAACGAATAAAAATACCTTATGGCTTGAATGAAGATAAATGTAAAGTGATCTAACACATTATTATAGTATCTAGTATCTGTGATAGTAGATAGTATCTGTCAAAGCTTAACTACGTGATACAGTGTTAAAATTATAAATATTATTTACATACGATTTGCGAATAATTCCGCTTTAAAGTTGGTGAATCTTGAGTGGCACTTTGTGAATTTAATGAATTATTGTTATCTCCACTGAATCATTAATATTTATCAAGATATTGAGTGATTTCGAACTTGTTGAGAAAGACAAAGTTTATTATACCCGCAAATAGTAAGCTAATAAACCGATGTCAAGTTTTAAATACTCACTGTCATTTGATTTCGACAAAGTCAACGATACAGTCTACCAACATTACCAACTCGTCAACATCACAGATTAGTAAGAATTTACGTTCCATTCAACGCATTATAAAAATATTATATACCACAGCGTTTCTTAATAATGAAGTGCAGGGCTTGCAACAGGATTATAAAACCAATTGATTCTAAAATTTGTTCTTTGTGTTCTGGGCAGTATCACTATCAGTGTCTGGGCATATCGAATGAAAATTTTAATAAGGAATCGAAACAAACCAAAGCCAATTGGAAGTGTCCTGACTGTAAGAGTACTGATAAAAGGGGTGATAACACGAACACACCTATAAGATCGCAAATTGTACCCAGCCCACCATTAACTTCAAGCAGTACATGTGACTTTGTATTAGAAGACCTCAAGTTATATTTTGAAGAAAAATTTAAAGAGTCAACCGCTACTATTCTTTCACAAGTCAAACTGCAGATTGCTGAACATAATAAAGCTTTACATCAGGAGTTGGAGCAAGTAAAAACTAGTATCAACTACGTGACTGCGCAGTTTGATGATTTAAATAAAGAAGTGAAGGAAAAGGCTAAGATAATAGAAACTCTCACGCTGCATAACGAAGAGCTCCGTTCTCAAATCACTAATGTAAATATTCAGTTAAATAATATAGAGCAAAAATCACGGTCGTGTAACATTGAGATTCAGTGTGTACCTGAGAACAGAAGTGAAAATATTCTGACGACTATTAAACAGCTCGGAAGGGTTGTATCGAGAGAAATAATCGATCACGAGATTGTTGACTTCCACAGAGTTCAAAAACTGAATCAACAAACTGACAGACCGCGATCAATAGTAGTGAAATTTGTTAGTCCTCGCGTACGAGACGAACTACTGGCAGCTGTTCGAACATTTAATAGAACCAATTTTCAGGAGAAGCTTCACTCCGGACATCTAGGTATATCAGGCAATAAGCCAATTTTTGTCACCGAGCATCTGTCCCCTGCGAACAAGAAGCTGCATGCATCTGCGCGAATAGCTATTAAGCACAAACAATACGATTTTATATGGGTTAGGAACGGTAAAATATTCGTCCGTAAAAACGTAGCATCAAAACCTGTATTAATCGATAGTGAGGAGGCGATTAAAAACCTGTAATAATTAGTTATAGGTATCCTAATTAACTTTTCCTAACTGTTATAATTATTATTTTGTCGTTTTAATGTTTTTAAGTATATATTATCAAAATGTAAGAGGTTTGAGAACCAAAACTGAAAATTTTTTCTTAAATGTATTACAAAGTGATTATGACGTTAAAGTACTGACAGAAACCTGGCTAAATGAATCTGTTTATGATTATGAGATTCTGGATAATAGGTATAATGTTTATAGACGGGATCGTAAATCCGCACGATCATGCCTCAGCAAAAAAGACGGCGGAGGGGTTTGCATTGCTGTACATAAACTTTTAAATGTTACAAGAAGGCGCTCATGGGAATCCAATTGCGAAGATATATGGCTAACGATTGATATAGCTAGTGGGTCTAAGCATTATGACCTAAATATCTGTGCTGTATATATGCCTCCTCCAATAACTCTTGATTATGTAAAATTATTTGATAAAAATGTCACCAATGTAATTTGTAACAAGCTTAGAGGTAACAAGATTAAACAATCATCTACTTTATTATTGGGTGATTTTAATATGCCGAATATAATTTGGGAACCCGAAAAAAGCTCATCTTGCGTACCGTCAAGAGCGAATTGTAATAATGTGGAAAACATATTTTTGGATGATATTATCTTTAACAATTTAAGCCAATGCAATTTTATTAAAAACGATAGAGGAGGTATCCTGGACCTCGTTCTTACGGATACTCCTAAGCTAATAGAGGTTAATTTATGTCAACAGCCATTAATAAATTTAGATTCATATCATCCAGCTCTTGAGATAGAATTGAGTATAGGAAAAAGTCAAATCTTTCTAAAACAGGTAAGAACTCCAATGTTAAATTTTAAAAAAGCTAATTATACCGATATGAATGAAAAACTGTCGCGTTTACAATGGTCAAAAATTTGGGAAGATGATAAGAGTCTCGATCAGATGGTAAACAGTTTTTATTCATCCATCGTTCCCATTATAGAGGCGAATACTCCCTTAACTAAACCTAAAAGTGAAAACTATCCAATCTGGTTTAGTTCAGCTTTAATAAAATGTGCGAAAGAAAAGAATAAATACAATAGAAGGTATAAATTATACAAAAATCCGAGGGACAAAGAAACAGTCTCTATTCTGAGAAAAAGATATGATAGTATGTTAAAAGAATGTTTAAAGAATTTTAAAGAAAATGCTGGGAATACACTGAAAACCAACCCCAAACATATATGGTCCTTTGTGAATAATTTAAAACGCAACAGTGGTTCTATTCCTAACCAGCTGATATTAGGTACTAAAACGGCCTCCGGTGGAGAAGAAATATGCGAGTTATTTTCGGAATATTTTCAGTCGGTATATGAATTACTTCCATCTTCTATAATATCCCAACCACAAAATAGCCCACCATCTGTGTTACCTGATTGTTTGAATTCAATAAGTAATATCTGTTTAAGTGAATGTGAGGTTCGTGCAGCTTTAAAAAAACTTGACCCAAATAAAGGATCCGGCTTGGACAATATACCGAACATTTTTCTTAAAAACTGCGCGGATAATTTGTCTGGGCCTTTGTGTGAATTATACAATAGATCCTTAAAAGATGGCATTTTCCCACTGCACTGGAAAAGGGCGCGGTTAACACCAATACATAAAAATGGTGATAGAAACGCTGTATCGAATTACCGACCTGTGTCTGTTCTTCCGGCACCTGGTAAAGTTTTAGAATCGCTGGTTCAACAGAAAATTTACTGGCATGTTAAACATAAACTGCACCCAGAACAACATGGTTTTTTACCAAAGAAATCTACCACCACAAATTTAGTCAGTTTCATTGAGGATGTTGCGGGCGCGATCGATGAAGGACAGGAAATCCACGCTATTTACACGGACTTTAGTAAGGCGTTCGATTTAATTGATCATAATTTATTATTAAGAAAGATTTATGAATTGGGTATTCATGGGTCCTTGTACCGATGGTGCGAATCGTACTTAAGTAACCGGACTCAATTAGTCAAGATTCGTGGATATACATCACGAGCTAATGTAATCCCAACGGGAGTGCCTCAGGGATCCCACCTGGGTCCCCTTTTTTTCCTTTTATTTGTGAATGATCTGGCCAATGGTCTAAAGTGTAATTTTAAGATGTACGTGGATGATTTGAAGTTGTATATGCGAGTTAAATGCGAGGACGATAGGATAATGCTGCAAAAAGAATTATATCACGTTGAAGATTGGTGTCTCAGGAACAGAATGCTATTAAATGAAAATAAATGTTATTGCATGAACTTCACAAAAAAGAAGAACACGTTGCCTCTTTCATATATTTTAAAAAGTAGCAATCTTAAAGAAGTATACAGTATTAGAGACTTAGGAGTCATAGTAGACAGTTCACTAAATTTCAAAGATCACATGGATCACATAATAAGTAAATCGTCCAGTCTTTCCGGATTCATTTCTAGGCAATTAAAATATTTTAAGGACCCTGGCGTTGTGATTCCTATTTACAATTGCATTGTAAAAAGCGTCTTGGAATATAACAGTTGTGTTTGGTCTCCCAGCTATGCTGTCCATTCCAGTAGATTGGAGAGAATTCAGAAAAGATTTGTGTATCAACTGTCCTACATTAATAATCAATGCAAAACATTGGTATCATACGAAAAAAGATTGAGTTTTTACAAAATGAGGCCTCTAAGTGTACGCCGTAAGTGTTTGGATATACTGTTTCTGTACAAACTGATACATGGTCTGGTGGATTGCCCTGAACTCCTTTCGCGCATTAAAATAGAAGTTCCACGTCCTGCTAGCCGTTTGGAAAATAGGAAGTGCTTTAAATTACCCTATTGTCGTACTAACGTAGGTCAAAACTCTCCTATAAACAGGTGCTGTTCGTACTATAATGGTGTTAGGTATAATTTCGATATTTTCTCGAGTTCTCTATCCTCAGCCAGAAGTAACATTTACTCTGCGTTGTGTTGAAAATAATTGTAGTGTTGCTTGAATTACTATAGAAGTTTAGTTAAAGTTTAAAATTTAAAGTATAGCGTGTACATTGTCAGTGAGTTTATGTAGTTTCACTAAGCACGATGTGCTCACTAGTTTAGGAGTTGCACCGCAAATGTTTGTTTTGGTAAATAGTTTTTAAGGCTGTTTATGTGTCAATTTCAATTTGTGAACCAAATAAAAAAAAAAAAAAAAAAAAAAAAAATTATTAAAATTTTGGGCATATTTCATGTATTTCCTATATAACAATCTTCATTTCTTCCTTTTCAAATGGACGTATCGGATTTGGGATATAAACTATTTTAGAACGATGTATAATTCCAGAATCCAGATGCTAAGCTATTTGAGCGGGACAAAACCTACATATGAATAAACTTCCATAAAATATTATTTACCTGTAATATTTATATTACGCTTGCACTAATTCAAATTGAAGCATTACTAAAGTCGATCCAAGTTACTCACAAATGCGTCAAATGGCACCTTCCAGAAATTCGAGTTTAATTCCCTAAATTTTCAAGAAGCCAACGTGCATCGACATTCCAAACATGCAAGTTTCATCCAAGGAACGTTTCGTCTTACAAAGAGTTAATTAGAACGTCCATCACTTCAGCTCTCTGAACGCTCAATTTGGCCGCTCTATTAGACATCAAAGAAGCTTCTAGAACCAAAACTAGTAGATGGCAGTTTAGTCTAATCGAATGGTGACGTGTTCGAAAGAAGCCATCTTGAATTTCGTGCATGTTGGAATAGCGATTTTACAGCGTGTTTTTACTTCTTTTGGCGCGATGAAGAAAAATGATAAGAGTGAATTTTTACGATGCGCGCGCCTAAATTTAAAAGCATGAAGTTAGTGCTAGGTGGTATGAAAATTGATACCTAACTATGTTCAAGTTGTATATTCTAGTATTCTTTTTCCATACGCCAAAGAAGTATAACTTCTAACGCGTGTACAAAAGTACACACACTCTTTTTTATTAGTGGTAGTTAAACTCAAATCCATGTAGGATTCTAAATTAAATAACAGTAGTGTAGCTGATCTCATAGTTAGTCCTATTTTTTCACCTACTCTCTAATACCTTATATAAATAATTATCTCCACCGACGTAATATTTTATACTTTTCTCCCAGACTTTACTACTTTGTATACTTTCACCCAAAATGTCTCCAACTACAATTACACCCAAATACATACAAATTCGCATACTCAAAAATACACTTTAAATACATACACATTACACACTTGCAACATTACATACACACACATTATATACATTCACACTTCATACATACACATTACATACATACACTTAAGGATCAAATCGTGATCAAATTCACATGAGTTGATTTGCTTTCATTGTATTTTTATTTTATTTTATAAGATATAACTTTTCTTACTTCTGTTAATTAACTTTAGTATAGCAGTAGGCTATACAATACATAGTGTAATTTTTGTTATTTAGTCTTTTATCACTAAGATGCATAATTTATGATCGTTTGCACCATCACCTAATAATATTATTCTTGTAGTTTGTTATTGGTACGCGGGGGGGGCTGGTGACTTGTACTCCAGGTTCCTCGAAACCTATTTCAGGCACCAGTCTCTCACAATACTAGTTGATAAGCTCACTATGTATTTGCAAGCAATGTATCTATTTACCTAATGTTGTGATGAGACAAATAAATAAATAAAAATAAAAAAAAATAAAAATACTTCCGCGATAAATATTATTGTTTTTATTTGCATAAATTTCAACAATCAGACGAGAACATTCCGAGCGCTATACTTAGCAAATACACAGAGCAAATACAAATTAAATTTATAAACCTTCCAAATTGAAATGTTTATACCGAATGAATACGCCGTGAACGTCATAATAATTTTGTAATATCAACATTTCCAATACTGTGACCACAAACATTCAAAGCTGTCAAACAATTTTATTCGTATTTATTGGGACTGTGCACGATTGCAGCGCCAACTAGCGTCCACAACTTTGTGGGCTCTGTCACATTGAAGTTTCGGCCGTATATTGGTGAAAAAATATCGAAATGAAAAAACAACAAATATTTTCGACTAATAAATTGTTGTGATACCACGATTTGGGTGGAAAAAAGGTGTTGAAATTATTTTGGTCATTTAAATCAAATGAGGTAAGTCCAAAAAGTGTGTTTAATTTTGATTGTGTCAGGGTTTGTTTACTTCATAATAGTTGTAGTTTTACAGTAAAACAATAAGAAAAAGCTACTGTAATGGTTTCATTATATAACAGTAAATACATTTAAATGTTCCTGTATCGCTAGTAATAAATTAAATATCGTTTTCAGATCGAAATAAGTTTTGTTTTGAAGACCGGGTTTGTGAGTGTTACTCACGATATCAAATTCCAGCCACAAACTGTAATTAAAGGAAAGTTGTTGGTATTGGCTGGACATTTCCGAAATGTAGAAGAATTAAGAACAAAAGAAGGGCAGAGTTCAATAATTCACACTCTCATCGTAAGGCAAACATCTATTACGTTGCCACCTTATAAAACGGTTTTAAACGTGAATAGAGCACGAGTAGTCACTAGTGTTAAATGTAATTATGTTTATAATCAAAGTGGTAAATAGTTTGGTAATGTTTATTAGCGGACTAATGCGATTAAATAATGATATTAAAATGTATTTATGTAGAATCACTTTGCAATTGACAGATACATCTGATGACAGAGCTTTCATTGTTTCTACTTTTGACCACCATGAGCGCTGCGATAGATTATGTAATATGTTACCCCCACCTAATACTTCGCACCCAGCGAATAGGTACTATTTATTGTAATAACGGACTCGAAATCAGTATCTCAGTAAACATAAATCGAACTACAGTATAAAATGCAGATCTAGCATTATTCAAAGCTAGTAGAGGCATAAAAAATAAAACCAGGCAGTACTGCGGTTAAAAACAATTATAGTAGAGCTCTTTAGACAGGTAATTTTCTTCCTGCATGCAGGCATTGTGGCAAAAAGTTCGCATGACAGATACAACGGGCGGCCATTTTGAAATGATGTTTTTAATCGAAGAACTTTTTATTAGAATGGCTTGTTTGCATTTATGGAAATTATTCCGTTTATTAAACTTCTCTATGTAAATTATATTTTATGTGACACATTGTTTTTCTTAAACATTACTTTTCTGTCTGTCATGTTCTGTGTCTTATTCTGTGTGCTGAAACCAAGGTTGAAACCGAATAATTATGAAGATATAAGTACTTTAATTTAAGACAACACTATCCAATACATTTTTGTAATGAAACAACTACAGATAAACTTTTTATCAACAAAAACATCTCCATAACATTACACAATATCGCAAAAAACATTTACAAGAGCTATATTATTTGCATTCAAAAAGGTTCAACCCAAAACACTAGAAAGCTTAAGGGAAAATGTATTTCCACTGCCGATAAGATCTCTTAAAGCTCTGTCCAAGTTATTATTGAAGTGTAATCTCTTTACAAAAGACACGATACTCGGAACTCATAAAAGGATTAGGTCCAGAGAGTTCTCGCTAGTACTACTTCCAAGACATAGGTTTTATTCCGCGATAAACTTTCCTGAGTACACTGGCTTTGTTGTTAACTACTGTTTACGCGACTGTTTCGAATTAGATGGCTTATTTTACAACGAATCTATATAAATGCGACAAGATTTAAATATTTTGTATAGATAAAGGATTTCAATGATATATGCCAAATTTTATAGTACATCATTTGGTTCACAATCACCATGAACCGTAATGAAATACTTTAAATAAATCTTCCAATTAATTGGGTCATACCGCTAATATTATCATCCCCAATGTTTGATAAAAAACTAGCGGTCCGCCCCGGCTTCGCCCGTGGTACATATTTACGTTTTCTCTACATAAGAACCATCCTCGTACTTCAAGGAATATAATAAAAAAAGAATTATCGAAATCGGTTCAGCCGTTCTCGAGTTATGGAATTACAACGAAAAGTGGCATTGATTTTTATATATTAGATATACTACCGACACGAACTAATACAAGACTTAACTCTTTTATTCCAACCACGCCTGAGTTAATAAATACAGATTTAAGTGTAGGTATGTAATATAAAAAAATCAGTAAACATCCCAACATTTCCGACGTTACCACTCATTTTATAAATGAACGCGTCGCTGATCCTCTGAACTCATTTACACTCGTTTTAATGAACCAAGTTTTATGTACGATTTAATAGGTGTATTAACTTTTTTATTCCTCCCGCGTTATTATAGCTCATATGTGTACGTTTCAATGGAGGCGTCGTAAATACGCAAACTTTGGCAAAACCTCGTTTTTAGTTGTTAAATTGTATTTTAACAGTTGTTTATTATTTCAGCGTGAAATGGTTAAATGATTTTATAAAACTTTATGTTGGTTCTGATACTTGAGTTATTATTAAGTTAAATAAATACCAAAGTTGAACTGGGTAAAGGAATAAATGAACGGCTTATTATTTTACGGTATTTATACATTATTTTTAACTTTTTGAAGAACGCGGTTTTGTTGAAATGTTTAGAAATGTACCACGATTCCGGTTTGAAGAACTGACGGATTGTTGTTTATGGTAAAAGAAATACCTGACTGACTCAGAAGTGAACTTTTTCCTTGACCAATTAAATTTACTATTACATAAATTATGTGAAAAATATTTTAAGAAAAAAATTATTATTACAGGTGACTTCAATATTGATCTACTCAAACAAAATAAATATTCGGATGATTTTAGAGACTTAGCCAAAACGTATAATCTTAAATTTCACATCGACGGTCCAACTCGCGTTCAATCTTGTTTGGATCAAATATTAAGCAATATAGATGGAGTCAGAGCCGAATTACTACGTTTACACCTCTCAGACCATGACACAGCACAACTTATAACATTCAAAATATCTGATATAAAACCTAAACCTAATAAAAAGGCTGTAATAATTTACAAAAGAGATTACAGTGAAGAGTACATTATTAAATTTAAAAATTATCTCCAAGATTTAACATTTTTCGATATATTTAAGGAACGAAATATTGAAGTAGCATTCAAAAACTTCTATGACACATTTTGCCTCTTCTATAAATTATGTTTTCCGTTGATCAAAATTAAATTAAGAAATAGCAGCAATAAGTGGATAACAAAGGGATTAAAAGTTAGTTGCAACACTAAACGAAATTTAAGGTACCGTTATTACCAAATAAAATCGGATCTAAATAAATCTATTTATTTAAAATACTCGAAAATATTGCGTAGCTGTATATACAGGGTGGCCCGTTTTCAGTGGTCCAAAAATTTTTTTCAGCTTGAGAGCATCATGAGTAATCATTTAAAACAAACTTTAGTTAAGCGAAAACTTATGGTTTAGAAATTATGAATTTTTTTTTAAATAATCCGAAGTTTCAATGTTTTTGACACAAAACTACTCTGTTATGAAAACTACTGGACCGAATTGAATGAAATTTGGTATAGGTATAGCGCAATAACCTACCTATCGCGCTATAGGCTCATCTTGTGTAAATAATTACACTGAATTTTTTTAATTTAACTTTTTCTGTAGTTTTTTGAATTTCTCGGCAAAATGTCGATTTTTCGAAAAAATCCTGTGAAAAAAAAATGTACCACCAAGGTTTTGCTGATACTGCTAAAAACTTCCTTAACATAAGGTTATTCTTTACACAAAAAATCATAGTTGTCCTTCGATTGTAACATCTTCAAAAACAATATCATGTGCATTAACACATGAAAATCGAAAAATTACGAAATTTACCATAATTCAATTTTAATCATTTGGAACGGCCAATTTTTGGTTAAAGAACCATTTATTGTCATAAAAGTAATTGCCATCAGTATTCACATGGCTATAAAAGTTAAAATGAATGAAATACATTTTTTACCTACTAGCCAAGATAACTTTACTTTATTCTAAATTCTAATGTCAATTTATAGAGTTTTTTTTTGTTATTTAGTTTTTAGGTTTAAATCTTAATAAAAGGTTTGGAGAATCAATAAAACAACATAAATATTAATTAACATATTGTTTATTTTTTACAAAAGGTTTTCGAAATGCCGTCCGCCTTTCGCTAAACATAATCAGCATCTGCGTAAGAAATTTCTTCGCAGCCTATTAAATGGCTGCCGGCTTTCTTTAATGGCTGTTATAGCCATTTGAATTTATGCCTATAAATAACCATAAATTCATTATACATAGGTACATTTGTATACCAATTTGTGTACCAGTACCTATCCGGAGAGGAGGATCGGTCGCGGTGGCACCATCCACTGGCCAGCCTGTTCACCCGACTTGAACCCCGTTGATTTTTTCATTTGGGGATACATTAAGGAGATTATGTACGCACGGGAGAGCACATCAGAGCAAGAATTGGAGGAAAATTCAAGTGGCTATAACAGCCATTAAAGAAAGCCGGCAGCCATTTAATAGGCTGCGAATAAATTTTCTTACGCAGATGCAGATTATGTTTAGCGAAAGGCGGACGGCATTTCGAAAACCTTTTGTAAAAAATAAACAATATGTTAATTAATATTTATGTTGTTTTATTGATTCTCCAAACCTTTTATTAAGATTTAAACCTAATAACTAAATAACAAAAAAAAAACTCTATAAATTGACATTAGAATAAAGTAAAGTTATCTTGGCTAGTAGGTAAAAAATTTATTTCATTCATTTTAACTTTTATAGCCATGTGAATACTGATTTGTAACGACTTTTATGGCAATAAATGGTTCTTTAACCAAAAATTGGCCGTTCCAAATGATTAAAATTGAATTTTGGTAAATTTCGTAATTTTTCGATTTTCATGTGTTGAATGCACATGATATTGTTTTTGAAGATGTTACAATCGAAGGACAACTATGATTTTTTGTGTAAAGAATAACCTTATGTTAAGGAAGTTTTTAGCAGTACCAGCAAAACCTTGGTGGTACATTTTTTTTTCACAGGATTTTTTCGAAAAATCGACATTTTGCCGAGAAATTCAAAAAACTACAGAAAAAGTTAAATTAAAAAAATTCAGTGTAATTATTTACACAAGATGAGCCTATAGCGCGATAGGTAGGTTATTGCGCTATACCTACACCAAATTTCATTCAATTCGGTCCAGTAGTTTTCATAACAGAGTAGTTTTGTGTCAAAAACATTGAAACTTCGGATTATTTAAAAAAAATTCATAATTTCTAAACCATAAGTTTTCGCTTAACTAAAGTTTGTTTTAAATGATTACTCATGATGCTCTTAAGCTGAAAAAAATTTTTGGACCACTGTAAACGGGCCACCCTGTATAAGGCACAAAAAAACTGCAATATTAATTATTTGAATAAAAGTAAAAATAAGTGTAAATCAACTTGGCAAATAATCAAACACGAGCTAAATTCTCAGAACAGATATACCGAAATTGATTCACTTACACTAAATACTCAAACAATCACAGACCCATCTCAAATAGCTAATTCTTTCAATGAATACTTCAATAATATTGGTAGCGTTAATCAAAATCAAAACTACCATAATCAAATCAATATTACTAATAACCCCTTCTCTATGTACCTGAGACCAATGTCTGAAACGGAAGTTTATACACAAATTATGTCATTAAATAATACCACCGCAGAGGGATATGACGAGGTGTGTACCAAAGTTATTAAACAATGTCAAGCAGAATTGGTACCCGTACTGACACATTTAATTAATTTGTCCTTTTCTTGTGGTTCTTTTCCTGAAGAACTAAAAATATCTATTATTACCCCCTTGTTAAAGAAAGGAGATAAAAATAACATAGAAAACTATAGACCCATTACTCTTATACCTATCATATCCAAAATTTTTGAGAAATGTATGTCTTTGCGCTTGAGAGAGTTTAGCGATAAGTTCCATATAATTAAAGATGAACAATTCGCCTTTCAAAAAAACAAATCTACCAATGATGCAATTTATTCCTTAACACATTCAATTCTTCAAAACATCGACGCAAAAATATTGACTACTGTATTATACTTTGACATGTCAAAAGCGTTCGATAGAGTGTCTCATGAATTATTATTAAAAAAATTAGAGGCATATGGAATTCGGGGGATTGTGTTAGATTGGTTCCGATCATATCTAAAAGATAGAAAACAAAGTGTTATTATTACTCGGACTAATAAGACTAATGAGAAAGAAAAATACCAATCAGAATATATATTTAACCAGTGTGGTGTACCTCAAGGAAGTGTCCTGGGGCCTATTTTATTTTTGTTTTATATTAATGACATTATAGACATAACAAATCGTAAAATAATTCTATACGCAGATGACATATCGATAATTTTTGAATCTGACATTAAAATCTTTGACATTATGAATTTTAACAACGACATTATAAATAATCTGGACAAAATGATAAAATGGCTTAGCACAAATAATCTTAAAATCAATCTTACTAAATCTAACTACATGACATTTTCAACTCCTCTGCGCAATAATTTAAAAATAGAATATGATGATGTTATAATGGAAGAAAAAAGTGAAACTTCATTTTTAGGTATAGTTTTAGACAATGAACTTAAATGGTCATCACACATTAATAAGGTATGTAGTAAAGTTAATAAATTTGTATATGCCCTGAGACGCCTACGAAAAATTACGGATTTAAGAACCACTCTATCGACTTATCACGCTCATGTAATATCTATCTTGAGATACGGTCTTATAATCTGGGGTAATGGCGTAAACATCAGAAAAGCGTTCATCTCACAAAAAAAATATATACGCGCGATTTGTGGCGTAGGTCCGTACGAATCGTGTAAACCGCTATTTATTAAACTCAAGTTGTTAACTTTGCCGTGCTTATATATTTACGAAGTTTGTATTTTTGTAAAAAGACATAAATATCTCTTTAACACGGCCCAAGAAATATACAGCCACGACCACCGTCATCCAGATAGACTTGTTTACAATAAAACACCCAGGACCACTTTGTATACCAAAAATTGTCATGCTATGTGTATTCGTATATTTAATAAACTTCCCGAAACTATAAAAATGTTAAATATCGGTCCTTTTAAGACAAAACTATATGAGTGGCTAAATAACAAAAATTTCTATAATGTATCTGAATATTTAAATTTGTAACATATTAGGTTTAATTTTATTTATGAATATAATATAAAATGTGTAAATTTTATCATGTGACAATGAAATAATGTACTTTTTATATAAAATAATGTTGCGGAATTTGCACGCCATTTATGGCTAATGTGTTGATTCTACCTAAGTATAAGTAATATCTTTGTACACACATTATGCAAATAAAGGAATTTATTTATTTATTATTTATTATTTTATTTATTATTTAAACATGCGAATTACTGATAGAAATTACCAAACGTGACGTGCATCTCTAGATTAAAAAAATATAAATTACCATTTATGCTTGAAAGAATGAGAGAAAGAAAGAGAAAAAATAATGAAGAGCTTTCGAGAACTTACTGAATAAATCTTTATACCTACAATGCGTGATTTAAGAGTTAATGCTTAATTGCTTTGCATGCTGTTAAATAGAAATGTCGCCTCAACTACGACCATCAATACTATTCATTATTTTTCAAAAGTACCTAATAACGTATCTAATTCTTAGATATTCCTTTAAAAACGTGATGAAGTGATATCGTATTTTGTAATATCCAACACATATTCTTGATATGAAAACATTTTACCTATGATTCTTTTTACTTTCAAAAACCGAAAATACGAAATACCATAACGATATTTTAAGAAAACGCCGGTGGCTAGCTGATCCATTTTATACTCCAAACTTTTTCGTATTCTTAAGTTGAAAAAAAAGTATCTATATTACCATTTATGGGTATTATTCGAAAAGTAAAATTACGAATAAGTTTGTTGCCTTATTAAATATTCCCGCTCAAGTAAAAGGAAAATGCGTGAAATCCATTTTCTTGTCATTCTTTCAGATATCCCAACCCTCTTGAATTGTGTATTGTAGATATAAGATGGATAAAAGCGTATGATCGTTTTAGCTTTTCTCTATTTATAGCCTTTAGGTGAAGTTGATACAAAAATCTTCCGAAATATTTTAATAAATGCAGTGTTAGGTAACGTTTTTGATATTTTATTAAATAAAATGAAAATGATATTATGTAAATGGCAATACTTTGAGAGAATAAATGTTAAACGAATAGTACCTATGTAGACTATTACTTACATAGTAACTAAATATTTAGTAATTTGTGCTATATGCTACGAATCGTAAAGATAGTATCTACGCTTAAAAGGAATTTAATCTTATACAGAACAAAGATCAATCTTTAATATACTCAACATTTAGAAATGTTAAAAAACATATTGTTACTCGAAATATGAAAATTAAAAGAGATATTAATTAAAACCCCAGTTAAATTAAATCTGATAAAGACTTAAAGTGTCGCGTTTTAAAACGTCAATAATGATAGGCTGGAATAAAAGCACTTTATAGATTTTGTGGTGACATAGAGTCAATTAACACACGGATAAATTGAATTCCGGTGTACAGTGCACTCTGGTGGAGTGCTATTAAAACGGCCTTGTGATGTTAATCTAGATAACCGCGGTTAAGCATTTATGCCCTGCCCGTGTGTGGATGGGTTACATTTTGGTGTAGTTGGATAAAATATCAGATCGATTTAAGTTTTTTTATTGCTTTCATTTTGATGAATAGCTTTATTTGTTATATATTTTTGTAGATATGATTTGATGACACTTAATATAGATGATTAGTAAACAATTTTTGTTATAGTAATATATATATTTTTAAGCATACCCTTTGTTTAAAATAAAATACTTCAAATCATATATCAGTTTAATCACTAATTTAAAATAATATTAAATAAAAAAATCACATAACTCTTACAAAAATGCAACATCGACATTTTTGGGTTTTTTATAGAGCAATGAACACTCAGGATAAGCGAAAATCCCTATCCCCCAGATATCATTGATAGACCTTGCACGCAGCTGATGCGTCACACGAAAACACATTTGACTCCAATAAAAAGATATTCGATACAGCGTAAACGGTCACAAAAGGTCTTTCATAAAATCCTGTATAAAATCAATACTGTATTCGGCCGGGTGATCTCACAATATTTCCCTTATCCAATGACCTAAGAAATCCCGCCCACCGATTACAATAACTAAAGATGAATTTACACAATGGGCTCTTAACAATTGGCTTGTTCAAATCTTAGCGTTGGTGGAAAGCCGATTAGAGTCTAAGAGCGGACAAAACTTCTGTGTGAAGGGCCCTTAATCTTTCCAGATTTTATAATACTGTGTACAAGTTTAAGGCGTGTAATGTACAATAGAATAAAGATTTACTTGAATGCCTACAAGCTCTGCTTCTCTTGAATTGGGTCGTACTTCCTCAGGGTAATGTGCCGTCATCGTATAACAGTGAATGAAGAAACTGGATATGTTGCTCTATCTCTCTCTATCTATGATTAAATCTCGTATAGCTACTAACGAAGAAATGTGATGGAAAATGTCTTGATTCCTTAAATAGATGAATAATTAGGCGATGTTTTATTATGCACGTTAAATTAGGCTTCATTAAAGAAAATATCTTTAATTTCTTAAACGTCAACGTAATCACATATTTAATCATTGTGTGCAGAGACAAAATTTTTAAATGGCGCTGAAGCTTTTTTAAAATAAGCAATTAATCACCCAACCCGAGTAACAGCACAAAATCTCCCAAATACCAAAAACACAAGCAAGAATGTATTGAAAAATCCTTAGCGCGGCTTTTTACAAATCGCTTCAAATGTTCGCAAAGCGCCTGCCAAACTTGGTTGGAAACCTGTGGCGTTGCCATGGCAACCGCAAATTTGCCCCCGTTAACGTTGATGGAGCTACCTAATATTATAGCGTATTTATTACGCCCGGAACGCGGGCCAGGAAGAAATTCTTAATGGTTTTCGAAATAATAATGGTAGATACTTTCTCTTTGTACGTGAAATGCTATTAAATTTTTATTGTGATAGTTTTTTGAAAAGGATGATAGCGGAAAGTAAAGTTGCAATAAGGCTTCGACCATTTTTATACTTATAGCAAAATCTTAACATTATATTTTTCGAATACATGTTGTGTCTGTTTGTCCTTTGCGATTTTAAGGCTGAAAAAAATTGCATAATTTTTAAATTGGAATGCCAAGACAATTTTCGCAACAATAACATAACGCGGACAAAATAGCAAATGCGAAACGTGAGATATTAAAGTCAACACATATTAATTTTCAAAAACAATGATTTTACAATAAAAGGATTTTCTTGTAAACCACGATTCGAAGTAAACCACAGCAACAAATAAATTACAACAATCGGCGACTTAATTCCTAAGGTTTCTTTGATACCAATCCTCACTTATAGTATTAAGAAAATCCTTGGGTAAATGTACTTTCTGTTCATTTACACTACTTATGAGTCTTCGGAATGAAAACATAAACCATGTTTATTGTAAGATATTGTAATTATTGCCATATATTACGATTGACTTGAGATATGCAAGACACAGAAACGAATAGCTCGTCTATCATAAGAGAAATTATATCCATACTAATATTAAAAATGCGAAAGTAACTCTGTCTGTCTGTTACTCAATCACGCCTTAGCTGCTGAACCAATTTACATGAAATTTGGTATAGAGATATTTTGATACCCGAGAAAGGACATAGGCTACTTTTTAGCACGGGAAATAGGATAGGTTTTATCCCGGAAATCCCAAAAGAACGGGAACTATGCGGGTTTTTCTTTGACTGCGCGGGCGAAGCTGCGGGTGGAAAGCTAGTATATAAATAAATAAAAATTCTTCGCATTTTTATTAAGGGATAGCTCCTGATAGGAGGAGGAGGAATAATTGTATAGAAAACGAATTCTTTCAATACAATTATTATACTCTATCGAATGTTGGTGAGAATATAACTTGCATTGAAATATTTACGCTTGAAATAAACAATATAGGTACTTTAAACATAAGAATACGAAAATTGGACGCCTGGGTAACATTGATCCTCCTTAACACTTTCAAATCGTCATTGCATATTTCTCACTAATTTAACACTACACTGTAAGTTTACAGTTTAAGTGAACAGTTGTTCACTAGAACTTACTAAGCATTTAATAGATATTGTCCTAAACACGTTACACATAAAATAATTCACTGCAAGTCTGCGTGCAAAATGCGGAAAATAATGAAATAGACGTTTTGACACGACCGTAATGAGACTGTTCGATCGATACGACCCAAATACATATAATGGCTGATTGTTCAAACCGTATAGTCCTTGTTGACGAGTGCACTCAAGGGTTAGGTAATCGTACACACATTTGGATACTTTTAACAATCTCCGAAAAAGAAATCGCGTTTGAAACAGATGTTTAAATACTTTTTCAATGTAGAGGGTGAAATTGAAGTTATGAGGTATTTGTTGCGGAAGAATTCCAACCAATACCCGCGGCCCCATCATTAAAGCGGCTCGATAGAACAGTGGGGTTTTAGTCGGTAAGAATCCGACATAACCCACGGCTCCTTCCCCGTGGGCCGTGGGTATCTTTGGAAATACACTATAAAAAAAAGATATGAGGTGAGAGATGGTTAATATTTACAGGTTTGTTATAGCTATCCTGTTTTGTCCAATAAATACTTGTGGGACGTATACAATTTCTTTATTTTTATTACAAAAAAATCACACGGCACTTATCGCTTATTAATTGTTGTGTTATATTTAAATTCATCACAACCAAGTAACGAAACAAAAAGCTAAGAAAAAACGTTCATTTTGAATGAAATCTCAAACCTAATTGATATGTTATATGAGATTTTAAAAACGTTTAAGAAGTCCTGTTGAATAAATAAATAAATTTTTAACTTACAAGGAATTCAACCCAAACTAACCAACATTTCTAGCGTTCTCAAAACTGGACACATGTAAAAGTCGCAGTAGAGACACATTTAAACAGTGTTTGAGCAATGTGTGTAACAACAAAATTGCCAAATCAAAAGTTCCCTAAAGGATGGATTGACAAAGGTTTAGTTACATTAAGTGTTCAGGCCCAAGTATTTTGTCCCGCTCTGGGGAGATTAATCCAATTTTCCCCGAATAATTTACCATTTAAGAACCCGCTGACAAAGGGTCTAATAGACTTTGTGAGTACATGTATTTTTCATGTAATTTTACTGCCATTTTTAAGTACTGGGCAAAGATACGGAATAACGGGATTTGGCAGTATCAAAAACGGTAAATGTGGTATATGATTGCATTATCATAATATAAATATAATTAAGTTTAAATCCGTTTCTGTAAAAAAGCTATTTTTTAATAAAATATCATTGTAATACATATTTCACAATATTACAAATCTTGTTAACATCGCTTCGTCCACTATAATTTTGTACGCAATCTGTCATATCGACACCATCAATTAACCGGGTACATGCATTTATTACATGTAAAACACGCACTAATGAATGATTTTAAAATTTTCCTCATATATTTCGTATAATTAATCCCACCAAAAACATTTTCATGTAAAATGTTGCCAAGACGAGCCCATATGACTCCCACTGTCAAAAAGTTATCAGATCTCATGTAGAGCCAAGCTTCTAACACTACACGCCCTAACTCTACAAGGCCTAACTTCACAAACTCTACACCTTAGTCAAAATATGTGGCTTGGCCATTTCGCTACATTCACATCGGCGTAAGGTGAAAAATTAATTCACTGTTCATTACTTTTGTGTTATACAATAGTTCTTGTAGTAACGAACGGCCAAGCCACATATTTTGACTAAGGTGTAGAGTTTGTGAAGTTAGGCCTTGTAGAGTTAGGGCGTGTAGTGTTAGAAGCTTGGCTCTACATGAGATCTGATAACTTTTTGACAGTGGGAGTCATATGGGCTCGTCTTGGCAACATTTTACATGAAAATGTTTTTGGTGGGATTTCATTTCTTTTTGTAAGTTGCTTGTAACAAAATTTTTAAAGTGAAACTTTTATTACATCGTCTCAAACTTTTTGGTCTGTGTAGCGCATGTCGCGTGACGCACGATACGTACGATAATTATCGTACAAATACGATAATTTTTAGTTAAATGTCTATACAGGGTGTCCCATAAAGTAGTGATGAACGGAAGCTGGAAGGTAGAGGACCTAGAGGGCTATCCGAATCACCCCCATGTCTCTATGTTATGCGATTTTTAGTATTTTCAGAGTTATGACGTTTTTTTTTCAATTTTTCACCTATCGCCGAGTACGATGATATTTTCACTCATGGTGACGTTAATTATTGCGTTAGATGCTTGATATTTTTTTGTTTGCTAAGCTGAAAGATAAGCCAATTCAGTATGGTAACATTTACTATCGTTAGACCTTTGAATGGAATAAAAAAAGAATTAAATGCCAAGAAAGATAAAATTACCCAGTATGCTCACCACTTCAAGGGCCCGTAACAAAATAAAATCACATAAAAAAAAAAGTTTTCCGTTTGGCTTTAAAAACTTGCTCTATCTATCAGGTAACTAACCTGAAAATTTCATTTTATTATTCAGAAGTCTTCCATCGAAAAATTGAAATCTAAATGTGGTAAGTGCAAAAATTGAATTAACATGATGATTAATAAAAACAAATTAAAACCAATAACAAGGTGTTTAATTACCAGATTTTTTTAAAAATGACCCCGCTGTTGCTTAATGTAAGTGCGACATCACCGTAAAAAGTTGGCTTTTAAATGTCTGAATGCCCTTTTATCATTTTTAATGGTTTCTTTTGCAACCATGAATTTTGAAATGAAATGAAATGAAATGAAATCATTTATTAGGTACACCACATTGACACATAAAACATAAGTAACAAAATTAAAAAAAAGAAGAAAGAACAGAACGCAAATCAGAGAAAATAATAATAAATTTGTGTGGCGACCTAAATGGTGAGGCCCTCAGCATATGTCATGCCGACATGGTCGGCATAACGCTGGTTTTCAGTGCCCCCCACAAGACAACAGGGCAGAAGCCCAAAGTGTCCCCTAACCGTGACTATTACTAATAATACCTATACAGGAAAAATAATAAATAGATACTAAATAGAAACAAAATCCTCTACAGAATTATACATATTATGAACATATAAAAACAAAAAAATTATAATAATAATAAATAAAAATAAAATACATATAAAATAACATAATAAATAAATAAATAAATGTATATTAGCCCTATATACAACGCAACTAGGCTTGTTTGACGAATTCGTTTATCAAGTGTGCTTTATATTTATATCTGAAAGCATTTTTTGACACTGACTCACGTATCGGCGGCGGAAGATTGTTCCAGCACTTCGTTGCGTTGTATACAAAACTACCTCTAAAAGCAGTTGTATGGAACTTTGGCATAACTAGCATGTACGTGGACCCTCTTGTGAAGTGCGAACCTTTTCTGTCTCTCATCCATCTCAGCTTACAGTAAAGGTATTTAGGCATCTGGGATGTTACCACTTCAAAAAGCATGACAGCGAAGTGAAGGCGTCTGCGTCGTTCCATGTTGAGCGTTTTTGCCTTGATCAGATACGGCGTAACGTGATCTCTCGAAGGTATGTCCCAACAGAAACGAGCGCAGGCGTTCTGAACGCGCTGTATTGCAGTCTTAGTTTTTTCAAGCAATCTTGTACCGTACATGGTGTCCGCGAAATTGAATTTCGAGAGTATAAGTGCCTCGCACAGCCTTGAACGTAAGGGTGCGGTAATGTAGGATTTTATACGATACAACAGCTTTAATCTATAGAAACAGTTTGAAATGGTGGTATGAATGTGTTTCTCGAACCTCAAATTTTCATCGAACACGATCCCAAGATTGCGAGCTTCCCTAACGCGTTCAATCAACTGCCCCTCTACACTGATAAGCGGATTATGTTTCGCCACTTTTTCAACCAAAATCGGTGTTCCCAATAACATAAATTTGGTCTTCGCAGGATTAATAACCAGAGAGTTTTTCTCCGACCATTTTGAAATACGCTGAAGGTCTGAATTTAATTCGGCAATAGCTTCAACAGTTCGAGATGGATGAAAAGATATATATAATTGTATATCATCTGCGTATGAATGGTACCGGCAATATCTTATTTCACGCGTAATATCCGTACTATACAGAATGAAAATTTTCGGGTTATTTCGTCCAAATTGTGACAGTCTCTCGTCTTTGTAGTATCCCCACGGAAAAAAATCAATAGGGTTTATGTCCGGGGACCGTGGATGCCAGGCTAAAGGGCAAAGATACCCTGAAAGATGGATTGGTCGTTGCAGCCTGCGCATGCGCCGGTGACGCCAGCCTTAAAGCCTGGCCTCCACGGTCCCTCGACCTAAACCCCATTTATTTGTTTCAATGGGGATACTAAAAAGACCTCGGCTACTTGAGAGAATGCCATAATTTGGACGAAATAACCCGGAAATTCATAGTAGCAGAAGAAATCATTAAAAATGATAAAAGGGCATTCAGACATTTAAAAGACAACTTTTTACGGTGATGTCGCACTAAAATTGAGCAACAGCGGGGTTATTTTAAAAATTTCTGGTAATTAAACACCTATTTATTGGTTTTAATTTGGTTATAATGATCATCATGTTAATAAAAATTTTGTACTTACCACATTTAGATTTCAATTTTTCGCTTGAAGCCTTCTGAATAGTAAAATGAAATTTTTAGGGTAGCTACCTGATAGATAGAGCAAGTTTTTAAAAGCCAAATGAAAAACTTTTTTTATGTGATTTTATTTTTTTATGGGCCCTTGAAGTTGTGAACATACTGGGTGATTTTATCTTTCTTAGCATTTAGTTCCTTTTTTTCCATTCGAAGATCTAACGATAGTAAATGTTACCATTCTGAATTGGCCTATCTTTCAGCTTAGCACACAAAAAAAATCGAGCATCTAGCGCAATAATTCACGTCACCATAAATAAAAATCTCATCGTACTCAGCGATAGATGAAAAATTGAAAAAAATGTAATAACTCTGAAAATACGAAAAATCGTATAACATACATGGTGATGTGGGTGATTCGGATAGCCCTCTAGGTCCTCTACCTCCCAGCTTCCGTTCATCACTACTTTTTGGGACACCCTGTATAGTGTGAAAAAAGTTTCACTTTTACCGTGGTTTCATAAAACCACACAACCTTTTTTTTTTCTTCTTTTTTTGGGGTGTATTTCTAGCACATCAGAGACGCCTTTTTTTATAGCCCACTCTCTTGTCAAGGACAATTTTTTTTTATTTTTAGCTACTGTGTGGACGTAAGAGGCAGGAGACGTTCGCAACACTTCTATTCATTTATATTTATATGATCTGATATAATATGTCTCAATATATGTCGATTAAATTTTTAATTTTTTTTTAACAAACATATATAAGTATATATCTAGGGGAACCAAGTTTAAGATTATTAGATTAGACCTCTAGCGTCATCAAAATTTAATTTAAAATTACAGGTTTCACACAAACTCCCATCCCCTAGTTTAAGGGGTTGGGGGATGAAAGTTACAAGTTTTATAATTTTTTTGTTGTTTGTGTGCTAATACTAGCTTACATACAAAATTTCAGCTTTCTAGGACATTAGGAAATACCTTAAGAATTTTGATGATCATCAGTGAGTCAGTGACGAAATTAGCGTTTTTTAGATATAAATAAAATCTGAAGTATAAAAGCTAATGTAATTAAAACTTAATATGTTCAATAAGTCCGCTATTGACAATATATCCTGAAAATTTTGTTGATCTAGCATAATCCAAACCCAAGTTATGAGGGTTCAAAAAAACGTCGAAGCGCTTCGAGAAAAGGTAGGTAGTGCCCGTTCGCTTCGCTTTCGCTTGGCTCGTCTTGGCGGGGGCACGGTAGTGCCCCCGCCAAGATAACGAAAAAATACGTATTAAGTTTCACAAAAGAGAAGCAAAAAGTTCATAGTAATTTTTATCAGAAGTGAAACTTTTTTGCCAAGATTCAGAGATACCAAAATTGTCGCCTAACTCCATGACGTGGCGATATTGCCGTGCAACCTTTAAATTTTACTCTCGACGCGCCTTAATAAGTTTCACTTCTAAAATTGTAAAAACCCATTATGCTCTATGCATAATATCATGAGGTTTTTAATTAAAATGTCAAATAAGACACATTCAATTTATTTTCATTAATAGAATGTGTCAGTTTACACGTATATCGATTAATTGCTTTCAGTACCAATACTTCAAATAATAATTCCAAGAGAGCTTTTAACTCCGCTGAAAGCCATTTGACACGCAAATTTTTTTCATACCTATATCGTTTAATATTTGTATTCCATTTAATCATTGTTCTTACGATATACTAAGGTAATACTAGTATAGAGTTATCTATATTACTTATATTATAAAGCTGAAGAGTTTGTTTGTTTGAACGCGCTAATCTCGTTAACTACTGGTCCGATTTGAAAAATTCTTTCGGCGTTAGATAGCCCATTTATCGAGGAAGGCTATAGGCTATATATCATTACGCTAAGACGGACAGGAGCGGAGCCACGCTGGTGAAACCGCGGTGCGCGGCGTTATTCAAAATCCTATATGCTTATTTTTACAAAACACAAAACTGAATTTAAATGGTCTGAAATAAACAAAATTGGAATAGACACCCGGGAGGCACCACTTTTTCAATAATAAAATAGTGTCAAGATCGATTCACTCAGTCATATTTCTAAAGTATCAAAAGCCAAAAAAACGTCCTCTTTCTTTTTTTAATTCCGTTGAAAAACAACAAATAGTTTCCTGTTTAATACGTAAATAAAACAGTTTAACGTTGCACAACGTAGTTTCACGTTGGCTATAATGTAGCTTAAAACAAAGTAAATACAAAATGGGTCCATTACATTCCATTAGTACTACAGGTAAGGTTTTTCATTGTCTACAAACTTAAGCAGTTAATGCAGCCTTTGTACATTTATTTTCTTTAAGTGGCCATCTGCATCTGTATTTTTTTTATAAAAAAGAAAGAGCTTTTATTTTCAAAATGATGAACAATTGGAATCTCTTTTTATTGCGGTAAGTAAATTAGTTTCATACATTAGTTTTTTATTAAAGACTAGCTTCCGCCCGCGACTCCGTCCGCGCGGATGTCGGTCTTTGCGTGGATGGTTTATTTCTCCATTTTGAGTAACTCGGACAATGACATCTTATAAATATCTATTGGACCCAAATACGGCTAGGTCTATAATAATACGCAACGTGTGTTCGCGGTACCTACTACAGAACAACGTCTATGGATAACTGAAAAATTGAGATTAATTTTTTTTCTACGTATTTTTCCAGGATAAAAAGTATCCTATTTTACGCCCAGGATAATAAGGTATAATTATACCAAGTTTCATCGAAATCGAACCGGTAGTTTTCACGTGATGTCTTCACATACAGACAGACAGACAGACAGACAGACAGACAGACAGACAAACAGACAGACAAAAATTTTTTTAATCACATATTTGGGTTTGGTATCGATCCAGTAACACCCCCTGCTAGTTATTTTTTAAATATTTTCAATGTACAGAATTGACCCTTCTACAGATTTATTATATGTATAGAAAAGTAGTTTTTGTGTTACTTACATATAATTTTGGACTCTACAATCTTTCATCAAAATCTATTTTGTAGGTACAATAGATATGTAATGTTTATGACTCAAAAATGTATAAACTCTGTACCAATCTGAAAGTTAGGTACACATTATTTGACCAAAAGAAAATGTATCGTCGTAAGAAATCCAGATGGACCCCTATTACGATTTGCACTCACCCTAATCTGTTCTCAGTAATCACCATTATAAAGTAATAAACCGATATACAAGGGTCTACTGAAGATCCCCTACGGAAGTGTTACGATAGTGCCCTCTCAGTCCGGAATTACAGACCATTGTCATGATACAAACTTACGCCATTGTTAAACTTCCATTTTTGTTGGTATATGCAAATTGGCCGTTACATTTCCCTCAGTAGTCGCTGCTCTCAAGTTTTTTCAAGCTTTGTCTTGTATATTTTACGTTGTTTGTTGAAATTTTCATTTTCGCTTTTGCATTATAAAGAAGCGTTGTTGAAGAAATATTTCATGAGTTCGTTATTAAAGTGAATGCCTATATTCCATTTTTAAAGCGACGTCCAAACTATTTGATAAATTTAAAAGTTCCTTCATCCGTTCTTTATTTAAAATTTAAAAATGAACACGGATTAAAGCGTTATAGATAATCTATAAATGTTCTATAAAAATACAGATAATCTCGGAACGATAACATCATAATAGTCTATGAACAAAGCTCTTTAGAGATTATGATACGCCATTTAACTCCTCTTTGTTAATAGCCAACTGGCATGAGTGATCGACGATAAAAGAAAATAAGCCTTATTTTCGGTGAGCAGAGCTCAAATTAGAGCCGCGATACGAGCACTAATAAGGTCTTTATGTTAAAGATTCTCAACACTATCATACAAGAACTTATAAAGGTCAATTCACACTGACACAGAAAACAATGTTAACAATGAAATATCATTTTGAAAATTGTAATTACTGCGCAATATAAAAACTCGTATGAATACACTTCAGCTATGTGCGAACAACTTGTAAAACTGTATGCTTTTAAATGTTTGAGTAGTTGCTAGTTGATATATAATTTCAGTATTTAGTAGATACATAATATATTGCCTTCAAAGCAAAAGTATTTTTATTATCGCTCTGTAAAAATCTACAGCAAATATTTGATTACATTTTTCTCGTAAACTACCAATTTGCTTACATACGAGTGCAATTTTGTTGAATTTTTGGCATATTTATGAATGAAGACGATGATAGCCTATTTTAAACTCTTTGATTTCATAAAGACCAAGAAGTAAAAAAAAAATCAGATATAATTACTATGAAGAACAGGTGATAATCTAGTCTCACGAATTCGTCAGTAGGTATATACATCCCTAATTTGTCACATCACTAGTCGATCGATACGCAATCTCTTAAGGCGACAAGGGCCTCTTTACTGGAGTTGTTTGTCGATGAACAACCCTTTGTAACGTTTCCTAGCACAAAATAAGCTGAGTATATAGCTCTTCATGTTATTCGATAAGATTCTGTGTTATTCTATTTGATACACTTTTATACTTTAGTGTTGTTTATGATGTTCAATCAGGATTTGGAGACGAGCTTCAATAATTAGATATTTGGTAAATTTTATCACATTTTGTAGTATACGTCTTTAAAATTAGATATATAAATATGTATTTTTACCACCACACAGTTGCACACCAAACCGCGGGCGGAGCCGCCGGTGGAAAGCTAGTTATTAATAAAAACGAAAAATGTACCTCTTGGAATAAACAAAAGCAAATCTAAAACTACACAAACCTAGATCTTAGATGTATGTATCTGGAACAGTAATAAAATCCAGAATTCAGCAGAATCAAGAATTATTGATCAAAACTTTACTGCTGGCTTCGGGAATCCGATATTCGATTCACGTGCAATGTACGGACATAAAAATTAACAGCCACATTGAAGATAGAGTAATAAACTCTTTTATAATTAAAGCTTACTTCGATTAGTTAGCTGTACTTTACTTATATTTATTTTAAACTAGCGGTACGCCCCGGCTTCGTCCGTGGTACATATTCACGTTTTCTCTACATAAGAACCATCCTCGTACTTCAAGGAATATAATAAAAAAAGAATTAAAGAAATCTTCTAAAGTTAAGCGCTTACCAACACATTTTGGGATTCATTTTTATATTATAGATTACGTTTGACATATTTTAGTGTAGAAGATATTATTATCTATGTTTTAGGTCTAACATGTATCTTTTAAGCCTTGTTATTTTTATTACAAAAGTTGTATGGTGATTCGTACCTAATCTTTTCAATTAGTTTATGGGCAAGTGGATGATCATTTTAACTCACTCTAAACTTGAAGTATCTACCTACTCTACTTAATTCTACAAATACAGGAAACCAGTATAGGTTCTTGGTTGTAAAGTTTATAATTATGTTAGTGTACAAAGAAAGTGTCTTTAACCAAACTATCAAAGTTCGTATAACTTTGTGAGTTTAGAGGTACATTGAAATAGAATATCCCAAGTCAACGATCACTTTACTATGTTGAGATATTCCAACCAAACTATTACTCCTCAATATTTTACTATAATACCTTCACAAGAGTATACAAAAAATCGGTCAAGTGCGAGTCGGACAAGCGACACTAAGAAATATATTTCTTAAAATTTGAAATATCTATCTATCACGGTTCTTGAGATACACCGACAGACAGACGGAAAATCTAAGTCTCAGTAATACGGTACGGAACCCTTAAAACAGCCACTAAAAATGTCTCAACGAAAACCTAAATCGGCAATACCGTACAGATTCCAAAGACTTACAAAATATAGAATTTCCAACATTCCGTTTGATTGAGTTATACCGCACGACTGGAGAAAATTGCACTTTAGTTTGTTGTGATATTCCGACATCGAACCGACTATAAGCCGCATAAGCTTCGTACTTACGTTTTCGGAAATATTATTTGAACTTTGCTGAAATGTATTTCGCGTTCGACTTTCAATGTTTGCGAATTTTCTCGCCGAATGACCTCGGGTTTTGATGCGATCTTAAATTTTGAAATCATAAGCTATTTATTATAGGGGGTTGGAAAATAAGGATGTTCGCAACAATCTGGTATAAAATAATGATCGGGACCAAAAAATTGACGTATTTAAACAATTATTAAGATTTCAAATAGTGCATTGTGTATAAATAGGAAAAATTGAATTTACATAACAAAATAGTACGAAACAAATCTACTCTTCAAACCTTTATTAAATCCTTAAAACAGTACAAATACGTGACATAAAAGCCCTTTCGAATATCGTTATAATGTTCTCTTCAAACTTAACTACTTATAACCAAAAGCGCAAGTAATGCTGCTTGTTTGGACAACCGTTCCAGTCATAACTTCATTGAACAAACTAAGTCAACGATGATGTCGCAAATTCTGAGACCTTCAAGAGAATTACTGGCCCTTTGTAATTAATCCTTATTGAGATCATGAGTTATATTTAAACCGTAAGGGTGTATTTTATGAAGTAACAATTTTATTTACCGGTGATCTAATTTTGCCAGGAAGAAAGTGTGTTCTATTTTATTCGATTATTACCAGTTTGTATAGCAGTATGGTATTTATTAAATGAGGTTATGGGAGACATGCATAGAGTTTATATATATCATATTGTGTACAGGCCGGCGCATTCTTTTTCATAATCAGAGCGCATTCTAAATTTCAATTTCAACATTAGAATTCTGATTGGTTTTGTTTTTGGTCGATTTTTGTATAAATACGGATATTGTGTGCAAAATAAAATCATTACGATCAGTATCGTCTTTGAGTTCACAACCCCTCTACAGTTGGTGACCCTCTACAGTTCTCTACAGTTGGTGACCTCCGTCGGAGCAAAAAGAAAACATGGAAGAAAAAGTCTAACTACATCATGAAGAAAAGCACTGCGAGCTGGCCCCCGTCTCCATCCAGTCCAGGCTGCTACCGTACCTAGCTCATCTACAAAATGAATTAAACAAGTATCTACATAATAAGAAGAAGAACGACAAAACGCCTATCGAATGGACTACTGCAGCAATTGAAGCTTTTGAGAAATGCCGACAAAGCATCACAGAAGCGACAACATTATGTTTTCCCATTCCTGGCTGCTCCCTTGCCATCATGACTGACGCCTCGGATCATAGTCTCGGCGCTGTACTTCAACAAAAGATTGAGAACCGATGGAAACCGCTAGCCTTTTTCTCTAAAGCAATGAGTGCTACGCAATGTCGCTACAGCGTGTATTTTCGCGAATTATTAGCAATATACGCGGCTGTATTACATAAGTCAATTCTGTTCGAGTATCAAGTACATCAAAGGAGAAGAGAACACAGTCGCCGACGCGTTGTCACGCATCGAAGAGATCCAATGCCCTAATGTAATCGACTACAAGCAGTTAGCCATCGACCAAAGTAACGACGAAGAGCTCAGAAAGTTAAAAACTCAAACAAATTTAACATTCGGTGAAGTCACGCTACCCGGACTCGATCGACCAATCACGTGCGAGCTATCAAGCGCTTCGCCCCGTCCCTTTCTACCGAAGGCATACCGTTATATGGCATTTAACGCTCAACACGGACTATGCCACCCTGGTATTAGAGCTACTCGGAAGCTAATAACATCGAAGTTTTTCTGGCCAGCTATGAATAAAGACGCTACGTTATGGGCCAAGTCTTGTATCAGCTGTCAACGAGCAAAAGTTCACCGGCACGTCGTCACTCCATTAGCAGAGTTCCCGCCTTCGCAACGCTTCGAACACATACACATAGATATAGTCGGTCCACTACGACTCTCAAGAGATTACCGATACTGTGTTACCATCATTGATCGTCTTTAAAATGGCCTGAAGCAGTTCCAATTCAAGAAATAACTGCCGAAGTCGTCGCGAAAGCATTGTACGAGAACTTGATTGCACGCTTCGGCTGTCCGCTACGCATATCTACCGATCAAGGTCGACAATTTGAATCTGCTTTATTTAAGGCACTCATGAAAAGATTTGGGGTTACAAGAATACGCACTACGGCATTTCACCCTCAAGCAAATGGGCAAATCGAACGATGGCATCGCACTATGAAAGCCGCGCTCATAGCTCGCGGCAGTACTTGTCAATGGACAGACGAACTACCGACAGTACTGCTGGGTTTACGCACAGCTATAAGAGAAGATAACAACTTGAGTCCAGCTATGATGACCTACGGCACTACACTGCGCATGCCCTCCGATTTCTTCGTGCCTACACGGACGGGAATTGAAGACGCTGACTACGTGAAACGCCTGACAGAAACTATGGCTATACTCACACCGACTAAACGATCCCCCGCAATTCGAGCAACATTTATTTACAAGGATTTGTCTACGTGTACTCATGTATTCATACGGAACGATACAGTTCGAGCACCACTCACTCCGCCGTATGACGGCCCTTATGAAGTGCTGAAGCGCTACGACAAGTACTACCAAATACAGTTACCACTTCGGACTACAGTAGTATCAATTGACAGACTCAAGCCTGCATACATATTAAACGAAGAGGTTGAAGGTATGGCAAGCACAGCAGTAGCATCTACACCTACACCTACGAGTGCTACGTCGTCAGTTCCTGCTACAGACTACAACACGGACAAGGCACGTCCCTACACTACAAGAAGTGGACGCGTCGTCAAGAAAAATGTTCGCTTCGCTTGAGGGGGGACACTATGGGAGACATGCATAGAGTTTATATATATATTGTGTACAGGCCGGCGCATTCTTTTTCATAATCAGAGCGCATTCTAAATTTCAATTTCAACATTAGAATTCTGATTGGTTTTGTTTTTGGTCGATTTTTGTATAAATACGGATATTGTGTGCAAAATAAAATCATTACGATCAGTATCGTCTTTGAGTTCACAACCCCTCTACAGTTGGTGACCCTCTACAGTTCTCTACAAGGTATTATATAACTGTTATAATTTTACTAATTTTAACGCTAAGTAAATTGTTACGTTCTTTTGTTTCTTTGCCCTCGTTAGTTTTTTTAACACCTAATAATCTCTGCTCGTATTATATTACGTTTGCTTACCTACAATAATTAGTAGTATATATGTTACCGGAAATGTATGTAATCCGTCATTGTATACAATTCCTAGGAAATGTATGTAAATCCTTAAATCGCACGGAAATGTGTGAAATAAATTATTTTATGCACATTGCCTCAGAAATCTATACCTACATTTCCTAAATAGCAATCGATATTGGAATTGTATACAATTCCTAGGAAGATTATACATTTCCTAGGATATCTATGCATTAAATAGTTTATTAAACATTATTTTATACATTTCCTAAATGGTATCGGAATTGTACACATTTCCTAGGATTTGTATACAATTCCTTGATTTCATACATTTCCGGTAACATATATACTGAAACCGGTAAAAAACTGAATCAATGATGCTCTTACATCACATCCTCTACAAACAGTTTTAAACAATAAGCAACATTGTTTATTTATTCACATCCAAATAACATCATACGCGAAATATTTCTAAACGAAATCTTGGCCATAAAGAACCTCACTTAATTTAAAGCATAAACGAGTTTCCAACTTCTTGCAAGTTGCCTCGTCATTTATAAAGTTACGCTAAAACTTTTAAGAATATCACGATTGAAAATTGACTGAATACAAAGTGGTTTTATAAAAATATACAGACGATAAAGAGAGAGGGGGATGGAATGAAGATGTTGTTGGAAACAATCTGATATGGCTGGTATCAGGAACGTTTTCATATAGCCGTATTATAATAGAATAGAATCAATGATATGATAAATTGAATGGTGTAGAATGTAGAAAATGATATGTTAAAAGGCGTTCAGATTCGACTAATTAGTTAGAATTTACAAGGTCTCTTATTTGCTCATGATAATTGTTTTATGCCATATTATTTTGACGTCAAAGTTTTTGAAGATTGAACGTCGTGTTGGTAACCTATGTTGATGGTGTAAACACACCATCATATTTTTCTTCACGTATTTTGGCTACTTTTTAATACAATATAAGTAATCAATTTCATGGGTTTATAAAGACTTATTTGAAATAGAAAAAAAAAATATAGAAATACATCTCCACAATCACCCACAAGGGATTGGAAGAAATTGTATTTTCTGAAGTTATTTCGCTTAGTTCACCTGTTTTTAGGGTTCCGTAGCCAAAATGGCAAAAACGGAACCCTTATAGTTTCGTCATGTCCGTCTGTCCGTCTGTCCGTCTGTCCGTCTGTCACAGCCGATTTACTCGGAAACTATAAGTACTACAGTGATGAAATTTGATGGGAATATGTGTTGTATGAACCGCTACAAAAATATGACACTAAATAGTAAAAAAAAGAATTGGGGGTGGGGCCCCCCATACATGTAACTGAGGGATGAAATTTTTTTTTTCGATGTACATACCCGTGTGGGGTATCAATGGAAAGGTCTTTTAAAATGATATAAAGTTTTCTAAAAAACATTTTTCTTAAAGTGAACGGTTTTTGAGATATCAGCTCTCAAAGTCGTAAAAAGTATGTCCCCCCCCCTCTATTTTTATAACTACGGGGTATAAAATTCTAAAAAAAATAGAGGTGATGCATGCTAATTAACTCTTTCAACGATTTTTGGTTTGATCAAAGTATCTCTTATAGTTTTTGAGATAGGTTGATTTAACTGTAATTTATTATATTTGCTGCTACGGAACCCTTTGTGCGCGAGCCCGACTCGCACTTGGCCGGTTTTTCTTTGTTATAATCTTACGATTGACCATTTTAGTTATTTATTTCACTGTTATCTTGTTAGTTAGTGTTTTAGTTACACGATGCAACAAGACCGATTTTGATATAACATAGTTTACTTAAATAAATGTGATGAATGGTTTCTGAAAAGTGCATAGATAAATATACATGCACCCACATTACATACATTTTTAAATTCCAAAATTGTAATATAAGTATCAAATATATAGCCACATTAAAATACCAAAATAATAACAATTTGTCACACTATCAAGCTACTTGATCAAGCACTACATGTAACATCTGTCCGTACATTTGTCATATCAGAAGCCTTAGAGCCAGCGCGCACGAGCAACTTTGTCTCCGCAACTATTTTGTCTCTCCCATCAATTTGTATGGGGAGTTGCGTCGCTACGTGCGCGCACTTTCATACTAACCCATGGCTGGAGAGACAAAATAGTTGCGGAGACAAAAAAGTTGCGGAGACAAAGTTGCTCGTGCGCGCTAGCTCTTAGGGACAGTTCAGCTTATCTTATCATTACTGGAAGAGAACTCAGACCGTTTAAATGTCAATTAATCTTCTTCGTATTAAACTTGTCGTGCATTCAGAGATTCGAATTCGAATTCGAATTCGAATTCGAAAGGCGCTTATAAGCGTTTTTTGTGTAGCAACTATTTCGTTTTTATAATCTACTAGCTTTTCGCCCCGGCTTCGCCCGTGGTACCTACATGTTTACGTTTTTTTTCATAAAAACTATCCTATCTCTCAAGTTGGATCGAACTGCACATGGTGTGCGAATTTTATTATAATCGGTTAAGTGGTTTAGGAGTCCATTGAGGACAAACATTGTGACACGAGATTTATATATATTAAGATTTTAAATCATGTATATTTTTTCAATATAAAACAAAATAATATGCATTAATATTCAAAACACATATTAATTCATGCTTCCTGAATCTGTGTTCCCCGACGAGTACAATTTGGAGGTCTTCAAGAGGAGAGTGAACAGGTACATTTTAGGGAAGCGCGCTCCATCTTAGGCCACATCTCAGCTTACCATCAGGCGAGATTGTGGCCAAGCGCTCCCCTATTGTACAATAAAAAAAAAATAAAAAAAAATAATTAATTATTATTTACAAATATGAACACTACTCAATAGATTATAAAAATTCTCTCACTAGTAATCTACTCTTGGATAATATCTGAGAGACATTTTTTTTCTTTCGTATCAACCTGGGCAGATATTTCACCGCTGTGATATGCTCTTTATTATATTATTTTCTGTTTAAAAGCATTATGTACATGACATTTCTACAGTTCACTCGAAAGAAAGAAAATAATACTTTAAGTGCCTCTTTGGGTAAAAGATGTTAACATAAGATAACATCACCAAAACATATCAAATGTAGATATGAGTTTCCAAAAGAAAATGTAACAAACATCACATTCGTTCAAACTTTCTGATTTATAACGCTATTACGGCTCTAAGGCCTGTGGCGCAGTGGTTTGAACACTGACTTGTTCTTTTGATGTTATTAGTTCGATTCCCAGATAAAATATAAATTACTTATATGTGTTTTACATTTATCCGTCGGTTCGCATCAAACAAATTAAAAGACTTATTTCTAAACTAAAAAGAAGCAAGAGATATTGATAATTTTTTTTTCATCCATCAGTTTTATATAGAACAGGCTCACCTTCATTATAAATAGTACAGTCCAGCGATTGACGTAACTAGCACCCATTATTTCATCCTATACACGTGTAAAACAATTATAAAGATACGCTATAAAATACAGTTGCAAACAAATTCAACTTTAAAAATCGAACCGAGATATATTTGAAAGTACAACGAATGCAAAAAGCTCAAAGAAATGTATTGACTCACAAATTCAATAGTACAATAGTGAAGTCAGTCAATTTATCGCTAACAACGTGTTTTCCAGATATTATGAAAACTTTAAATTGTTATGCTCGGATAGTCGTACTGAAAAAACATCTAGTTTAAACTTGTTTGGAGCGTGGCTGTAAAAGACGTTTAACTATCTTTTTCCTTTCCGTTATAAACTCGTATGAAATAATTTATTGAATTAGAATACTGAATACATGCGTTGAAACTTCTCATGTTTTAAATATAACATAAAATATACAATAAGAATGAAATGAAAAAATAAACGAAAGTAAAACAAGGCAATTTGGCATTTGATTATGTATTCATTTCTGAAAATATTTTTGCTTTCTTCCGCCATTTCATGAACACGGAGCATTAATATAGCGGTCTATTTAAACAATACATCTTTGGAAAAAAATATAAATAACAAAAAAGAAGCCATATTTTGAAACAAATAACTATAATAAAGCACAAACAGTATAATTTACCAAAGACAATGGCTAATCTACAAAATAAACCCGTCTGAAGCGCATTTACATAGACCGCTATGTAAATCCCAGCGCCGTAAGAAAGGCTATTGTCGCGAAAAAAGGAGTCTGCAATAGTGCCTGGGAGTATCGGGCTCTTGACTCGGCTCTCAAGGTTTTCTTTAGTGATTGAATTTAATAAACTCTTTGTTGGAAAACTATGTTGCATGAAACTATCCGAGTGGAATAAATAACACTACAATGTAGCAAATGAAATCAACACTTCAAACATTGAAGACATCATATAAGCCATAAACGATCGCGTTGCAAATTTCGCGCAAATATTTTCCAAGTTGCCATATTGCGAGTTATGGCCCATAAAATGGCGTCGATTCGTTCGGATACGCGCACCGGTGATTGAGCCTGTCAGGCCCGCATGAGCACTTCCATATAAGCTTTTAGGTGACGAGCTTTTAGCATGATCGATATGTAAACGTTATTATGTAAAATAATGTTTAGAAGTCGCTTTTTAAGAAAGATTTACAGACGTGATTTCCTTGCCTATGGACAAAAAAACATTGAATCCAAGCTTTACATTTATGAAACGCATATTGCCAGTCATAAAATAACAATTCTGAAACTCGAGAAGTACAGACACCTCATATGTATGAAATTATAGCTTTACATTATAATTTATTCACAAATCCCATAAATGTCTCGTATTTTCTTTTAAGCGTAGTAAAAACACTCCTGTTATATCTCTTCATCTGTTACTCGTATGACTTTAAGAGGCTTATATTTTCGTGCTTTATTTTGATAAAAAAGACTGTATTATACACGTATTCAAGGATGCGGGTATATTAACATTTCAAACGATTAGATCAAAAGACTTCGTAGCTGCTATGCGTGTGTTAGTATATTCTTTATACTTCATAAATATTATTTTGTTTAAAAGAAACTTAATACATAATGTGCCTATGTGAGATTCTATGATTCAAATATTTTAATACACTACATCGCGAAGCCTAACACCCTCATGCATTTGAGTTCAATATCATATAAGCATCGTATTTATATAAAATATTACATAGGTAATTTACTAATTTATAAAACGTTTGAAATGAACATACATTTAAATTCAATAATAGTTTAGCCACTGTACAATAAACAATTACTGTGAACTGTAAAGTTCGTCGAGGACATGCCCAAAGTCTATCCTAACAATTTCACAGTCTCGTAGCATTTGCGTAGCAAGTTGCTACGAAACACGTAGCACAATGTAGTTGACAAGTAATCATCTACGTGTGCTACGAAATGCATTTCGTTGCTTAGTTACAAGGCAAATTGTATTACTTTTATGGAAATGTAGTTCGTTCTTAGTACCTATTATAAAAAAAAAATGTGTGCGTGTACTAGTGTACACACGTAAGAAGTGAAACTTCTTTATGACCTTATTTTTCAAAAAATAATTTACTACAATATGCAACTATACAGAAATACGTCGAATCACGCGTGGTCCGTATTATAAAAAGATGGCGCGTAACGGAAAAATGTCACGCGTAACGAAAAAATGTTACACTAAATTTTTTTCCAACCCCGATAAAGAAGTTTCACTTCAAAAACTATTTTGTTCTTATCTTTTTGTAATACTTTGCAAGATTTATAATGACATCACAATAAAAGAAATCAATCAAAGAATCGAATAATAACTTCAAAAACATTTCAGTAGAACTCAGTACATTTATAAACTTAAGAGCACTTATGCTTGATAAAGATATACGGCCTTACTTATAAAAAGTTAAACAGTGGAAAAAATTTCTACCATTTTCTACCATAGCTGTGTCCTGCTCTTGCTCACATGAAACGTCAATCATTAATTAAAACAAGACAGGTTATAGCAATAACTAAGACATTGCATAGCGAGAGGGCAAGCGAGAGGGTAACATTTTATCAGTAAGACCGATACCTGTTAACCTTCTTAGAATAGCAGTCATATAAGGTTATGTATAGATATAATCGATAATAAAACGGTCATTAGGAGCTAGTAATATGAGGTCGGGCTAAAATAACCGCACCCAGTGCTCTAGTTATCCCCTAAATGGTCCTCTTCCTAATCGTTTAAACTCATATTTTCGCTAATAGTAATATCAAACTAATTTGGTTTACTTTGTTATTTTCGCCTATGTACAGTTTGGGTGTTTCATTAAATTTAAATTCTATATCCGATGGCCTATTTATTCTTGTTTGTAGTTTCATAGATAGTCAAGACGATTTAGTATGGTTGGATAAATTGGTTTTGAATATTAGTTTTTAAAATGTGGCAATAAATCAGAAACTTGACTTACTTATATGTCGGCGCAACGACAATAAACGACTACCGTCAAACTACTAAATAATTATAACTAGCTAAAGTTTACTTAAATCTTTTTAAATAAGTGGTTAAATTAACGAAATAATTAATGTTTGTTAAAAATGATAAAAATTCATTGCAAAAATTAGAGTGGCAACACTCTCAAACTAATTCTTGTGAGTCATGGTTTAATTTAAATACGAGCGTCCGACGGCACAGAGCACATTCACGCGCCGGCCGTTGGAGCGTTCGGAGCTCTCTCTATAATTACGACGTGGAATAAAAGGGCAGTAAAAATACCCACAGGCGTTCTACTTCGAGTATGAGCGCCTGCCCTGATGATGGTGACGTCAGAATTGCTGACGTCACTCTTTTTAAAAATGGCCTTGGGCCTCTTCTTCCGTCATATATATAATTTTATTAATTAACAATCATATCTACAAGGGAAATAATTTTCATATATAATAAAGTTCATTATGTACATAGACTTTTTAGTGTCACGCTGACCCTGTGCTGAGAGCCGACACGTATGTACTATGTACCTCTACCGCGGTACGTTAACTTTGATAAGCAGCCTAAACTTGTATACTTTTCCTTATCAGTTTTGACACTTTAAAATAAAACATGTACATAGGCTTACCTAATTACCATTATATAATATCTAATCAGTGTTGATCTATGAATTCTGAATCAAATCACAAATTAAAACAGCAGCTCGTAAATAAATCAAACCTTTTCAAAACATTATATTTACGTCTAATCCCATTTGTGATTGACAACCTAATTAAATTTACTCAACATCCGAATAAAGATTTTCAATATTAATACCAAATCCTCTCAAGATAAGTGACAGAGTTTCAAAATTAATTAACTGAAGAGAACAAAGCTTGCTATAAACAATGCGACTTGTAAACTTTCAAACATCGTCTTCAAAGTATTTAAAGATTTATGTTTACTGTATTCGTTGATTTGTGGTGGAATTATTTCAGTAAATTTACAATAAACAAATTAAAAATATAAATTAATACGTTTAAAAAGAGACTAACGATTTCATGTTAAAAATATATTGCACGCTAATTGTTTCTAACGTATAATTTAAACTTATATACTCTACCAAAAAATCTACCCAAAAACTGTGTACCTATGTTTTAAGACATCATATATAAATATATATATGTAATCATATAAGATTGTTTAATAACACATCTACTGAAACGGTGCCAAAAGTACCCAAAGGGCAAAATAGCACTAACACCCTGTTGATAATCCCCTATCCATTTATCCTGTAAAAGGAAGATCTTTTGATCCGTAAGTCTATCAAATTCTTCATAATTATAGAGATAGAAGAATATTACAATAAATTAAATTTAGAATAGAAGAAGTAGCATATTACAATAAATTAGATTTAGAAAAAATATTGCCTATAAAATTAATACAAGTACCACATAAAAAATATTATGACTTATTACAAAAACAGCAAATTTTGTTCACAGATAATATAATTTATGACAAAACTTTCCGTCCAATTCAAGTGCGGCCTCGGGAATGTAATACTCACATTTATACATATTTTAATAATATTTGAAAAACATGTGACTCTTGTAAAATAACGTATGTAACCTATTTAAGTTAATTGGTAAGATATTACATGATCTACATTTTATTTTCGGAAAGTAATTGGTGAAAATTTAAACTGGGATTTGTTATCATTAAAAAATGAAAATTTTTCTTAATATAAATAAAGTAGTATTTATTTCCAATTAAAAAGAGCTTAAATTGAATAGCTTGTTATGTGTGCAAGTATTTCCATAAATAATAAATAATCTCATATAATTCCACTTCATAATAAATGAAAAACAGCACACGTAAATTAAACTCCAGTTAACTGTACCATAATTTGAATCAAAATTTAATTAAAACGCAAACCAAATGTCTACGCTCAAACAATATGTGATGTCCCTTTCATTTTAAAAGTCATTTATCAACCGGCTTAAAAGTTAATTGCGAAATTTGTTTCTTGGGAATTTTGTTTGATGGCCAACTTTGCCAAATTGAAAATTGTTTTCGTGTTGATGTATGGAGGGGCGGGATCACTGTGTTGCCCTCATCTTGAGAGTAATTTGAACAAAATATTTATCTGTGGAATTTTCGGCTTTGCACACGAGAGGGTTATATTATGTAGGTATATTGATTCGCTAATATTGAGATCAGTGGGCTGCTGTTAATAAATAAATAAATAATAAAAATAAAAAATTATTTTTCAAGAAACAGGTACAGCATTATGTTCAGACCCTGACCTAATGTGTCACAGCTTGTTTTATTTTGGAATAAGAACATATTCTTAGATATATTACATAGTTAAAAGTACTTAGATTTACCTGTTACTTTATTTAAATGGAATATTAATTTTGTTAGGTATGCCATAATTTTTTCTCTCCTTCTTAACCAACCTCAAAAAAAGGAGGAGGTTATCAATTCGGCCGGTATATTTTTTTTTGTATGTACACCGATTATATTTCTTTTTTACACATACTTTTGATAAAATTGAGCATCTTTAAAACTTGTTCAACTAACAGTAAGTATATAAAATCGATCTAGCGAATCCATCAACAACTCTGGACACAATATGCAATATAATTAACGCTAATTGGTGCATAAAAAGCCATTAAAAGCCCATCCATCACGGCTTATCATGATTGTTCGTGAACATAATAATATGGTAATTGAGCAATTCCAACTTACTTCATAAATCTACCTTGCCTTTAATCGTATACATCTTGTATCTATAGAAGTATATAAAGAAAATCTTTTTTTATTACAACACTCATAATTTTCTTCCAATTATTTAGTTAGAAAAAAAATCTTGGTTATATACTGACTGCTCAGTGCTCATCCCTTTTGAAAAAAAAAATTTTTGCTTTTACAGATTATAAAGGTTGTTAATTTTTAATTAGTTTTCTTAGCTTCAATATCGATAACTCTATTAGCAATTTGCTCTACCATATAGACATTCTATATATTAAATTTATATTAGATCTACAAGTATACAGAGAATACAATGTAGTATGTACATGAGTATGTGTTGCAAAAACTGAAGCTCTGTAGATTAACCCGAGCATGTTTGGGGTGTTTTCATATAAAGTTCTCAGTGACGATGCCATGTTTGGCCCCTATCTTATTACGTAGAACTCAATCCCAAATTTGTTTGTATATAACGCCATCCCTGCCAACCCCTTCTTTGTCTCGATTTATGTAACAATTAATAATTGTAATGAACGTAGGAGTGCGGCCCTAAAATCAATTAAGCATACTCTGAAGATGAAATCGTAATTACATATACATGAAAACAATGTACATTTATTTTAGTAGGTATGTACTGTTTGTTTAGGAACATTTACTTATTATTAAAAAGCTCACTTTGCTCTTGAAAAGCATAAAGCTTTCACCTCAGTCACAATCTACAAATTTGAATATCAATCTATTCTTAAATAACATCTTTATATTTCATAACAGAGGCGTAATATCAACAGCAAAATAAAAATGTATTAAAAGAAGATGGCGTCAAGCATTTGCCGCCATTAATCCCGCCAAAATTGATCTTTGCGGCGTTGAAAAGTCTAATTTAGAAAATTACATACCGCCGTGCGGTAAGTAATTCCAATACTCAAGATATCATGAAAAAAGAATAACAAAAAGTTCCCCACAAAAAAGGTAATATTAAGGCGGGAACTACACAACTGTCGCCAGTTTTGGCGTTAAGCCACGCACAGACAATTTTTATCGCCGGTTAAGTCTGTGGAACCCTTACATTACTATCCTGTCACTGAGAAAGGTTCAATTTATTTTAGGAGGAACGGAGAGCACACGTGAAGGTGAATTTTTTATAATTTTCATTTCAAATATTGGACGTAAAATAAAGAGGGAAGTCAATATCTACGACATTTGTGAATTGTATTAGGCTTTTATTTCTTAAGTGTATCCTTTAAATTATAATAAAGTCTTGTAAGTCTAGGCACTGTTCCTCATTATTTGAGTGAAAGTATTTTCACACTTTGATTTAATCCATTTATCTAATTCACTATTTCTAGATAATCGTGTAGCCGCATTTTAACTCAAATTCATACAATATAACCACCCGAATAATAATCTCATAAATTTGATAAATTTTTAAAACTTCAAAGATACAATACAAGATATAATAATTAACATAAAGAACAATAATTGCAGACACTAGCGGTACATGCATTTCGTTATAAAATTTTATTCCCGCGTTTAATTAAAAATTACATTAAGGATAAACGAACTTTACGACTGACAAAACCCGCGGCCAATTTAAATAACTATAATTACCAGTTTGATTAACTATTTTATTGGGTTCTTTAATATTATACATATTTTCCAATAAAGCTTCATTTATGTTTTGATATATTTAATACAGTAAAACATAAGTGAAGTCCACGGTATGGGACAGATGAATAATTATAATAATTATGCATACATCAGTTTCATTGATCGATTTTCTTTAGGGACAAGTGTACATTCTTTTTCTACGTACCAAGGAGGGTGCATAGTAAAACATATCTCGTAAGACACAACCTATATGACTTTACCTACTGTTAATCAATTTATAACCAGCATTGTATACAATTATGTATTCATAATATACACTCTAATTAATTAATACTTGCATTGTCTATATTAAAAATTAACATGCATTAGCAAACCCTCATCAAGTTTAAAATCGATCCGTTAAAACATAATGGGAGCAAAAGTCAGGGACGATAAACGACAGTCTAAAAGCTTGACTCCATTAATCTCTGTTTGATCACAAAAGGGCTGATGTTATCGCAAACTTGCAGTCCAGTCTTCATGTTCAGTCTTGGGAATAGAATAGAAATCAAGAATCCCGCAAGGAATATCTAGAATACGTTTGGAGATCAGTGTGAAAAGAATTGCTCTTGCATGAAGTTAGTTGTAATGTAGTTATAAGAATACTATGTTTTTGTCTTGTTAATGGTATGAAATAATGATATCAAGATATATACAAAAAAATAAACGTGTTTGCAAAAATCTACGTCGGTATGTAAAAATACGAAAGGTAAGATTTTAATGATGTACGGTTTTTACAACATCATCTTAATAATAAATAAATATTTCAGGACAATTTTCACACACGGAACGATCTGATCCCATACTAAGCTTTTCGCTTGTGTTATGGAAATCAGATGGCTGATAAACATACATATATAACTGTAAATAAATACTTATATAGATAATTAAGACCCAGACACAGAGCAAACATCTATTTATCACTATCTAGGGTGGGAATCGAACCTACGACCTCTGACTTGGAAGGCAGGGCCACTACCAACCAAGCCAACCGGTCAGTCAGTCAGTCAGTCAGCCGGTAATGAGAGAGCGTTCCATGCAAATATAATTGTGTTCTCGATAAATACAATGCAACGTTATTCAAAGCTTATAAATAACATATTAATTCCATAGCTTTCATTCGTTTTAATATTTACTTAAAATGCCGACAGCCGCCAGCGCCGATCAAACCATTATGCGAATAGGGATGTCTAAAAATCAGTTACAAAATATCGATGAATTTTAAATAGTGAACTGAGTTTGGTGTTTTTCGAAAACAACTGTTCCTTTGCGGCCTTTATGATGAATCTGAATGAAAGAAAAATCAAAAATTGTACATACTTTATGTTATGAACGAACGTAAATTTGTATTACCTTTTATCAAAGAGTATGCGCTGAATTATATCACATAGAAGTGAACTAATTCACAGTATCATTATTAATTCCGTAAATATTATTGTTTTTCTGTGTGTTATACCATGGATAGTGTTATACCATATTGCTATTATTGCAGCCGGAAGATCGCCTAGACTAGTTCCAAGTATTATTCCAATTTATCGATAACAAAAGCTCATCCCTAGCCGTCATCTCGATAGCTGTATCTCTTCACACGCTGCTACCTTTCATATGCAAATATGGATGGAAACTTTGCTAGCGTTTCATTTTACATCCCTGAATATTAATATCTGACACTGGAAGATTTAAAAATTGTCAATTTTTAAACGTTCATCACACGGATTGGGTGTTTAATTTATACGATTTAAAATCGAATAACTTTCGCCCTTGATGATTGGATTATTTACAGAATATTTGTACATTTTGAGTGAATATAAAGCCTAAAACTCCCGTCTGAATTTTTATATGCTTTATATTAAAGTTGCCCACAACTTCGCTCGCATGAACATCCATAAAATTTTCATTCCCTATTTAAGCTTCTTCAAGCCTTGTTATAGTATTAATTTACTATCCTGTACAGTATTTAGTATCCTGCGAGATTTTTAAAAAAATCATCAAAATTCGTATTGTAATTCATTTTTTCATAACAGTTGGGTAGTATACCTATTTATATTGTGAGTAAAGATAACCAATCATACAGACAGAAATTACTTTTATATAAACGATATTAATACAATAAAAATATATAAAGCACTTCACTCCAATGATTTCGAGCCAGCCAATCTCAAGAAACTAAAGTGCCGAAATCAATTACGTCTTACATTTATTTCTTAGAGAACTATACCTGAGTTCTGTGCTACTATGAGATCGTTATATGATTATTGTAAAGTGCACTTAGCTCCGGTTGCTAAGTATAGTACGGTCAGCAACGGCACTGTTTTTCATATTTATTGGCGGAAACTTTTTCTGAATGTAATTGAGGAATTAAATTTAAAATCCTTATATTGATGTAAAATAATATAGGACTTCGCGTAATGAATAAAAAGCACGTTCCCGTCTGAAAAAATACACACTTCTTTCGCATTCACTTCTTTTTAGTATAATATATTCGTTGGTTACAAATTTTCACATAATATTCAAATATTAATATATGCTAAATACATTAGCAACCTATTGGCAACCCTTATTTCAAGTGAAGTGTATAATATCTTAACATTTATTTATTTCAGGAAAACAACGCACAGTTATTTTTTAAGAGCAATTAGTAGTTAGTTAAGCCGATATCGAAGTCTCCGTCCAGGCACTAACACCTCTCCTGGTTAGAATATGGACATCAGAAGAGTTACCGGAGGATTGGTGTAAGGGCCTCCTGATAACTGTTCCAAAGAAAGGCGACCTCAGTCTTTGTGGTAACTGGAGAGGTATTACTTTGCTCTCTGCTCCATCGAAGGTCCTCACTAGAATACTACTGAACAGAATATCCAAAGCTGTAGAACCTATTCTCCGGAGAGAGCAGGCTGGCTTCCGTCCTAATCGCTCTTGTACGGACCAGATCAATACTCTGAGAATTATACTCGAGGAAGCATCAGAATGACAACGCGAGATATACCTTGCCTTTGTCGACTTCGAAAAAGCTTTCGACACAGTCAAATGGTCTAGTATCTGGCGCCGACTAGAAGAGATGGGTGTTCCAGCCAAGATAATAAACCTTCTGAGGGCAATATATAAGAGATACGCATGCATAGTGACGCATGACGGGCTGATATCGGACAACATTGATGTACGCGCGGGTGTAAGACAGGGCTGCTTGTTATCCCCTCTCCTGTTTCTGGTGGTGGACGGCATTATGCACAAAGTCAACGATGGAAAGCGACGCGGGATAAAGTGGGGGTTGACCGACCAATTGGATGACCTGGACTACGCTGACGACCTGTGTCTGCTTAGCCATAAGCGCGTTGACATGCAGTCCAAATTAAACGACCTCCAACGTGAAGCTGCCTTGTGTGGACTCAAAATTAATATCCTGAAGACCCAGGAAATGCGCACTGAGGGAACAAATCAGCAACCGCTGACGCTGGGACCAGAGCAAATAAAGCGTGTCCAGCAATTCACGTATCTTGGTAGTGTTGTATCCAATACTGGAGGTACCGAAGAGGACATCACTTCGAGAATCGCCAAAGCTAGGGCAACCTTCGCGCAGCTACGTCAAATATGGCAGTCGGAAGTGCTAACACGTGGAGTGAAATTTAAAATATTTCGCTCCAACGTTAAGAGTGTCCTCTTATATGGGAGTGAAACGTGGAGAGTCACCAAAGATATCTCGCAGAAAATTCAGGTCTTTGTCAACCGCTGCCTCCGACAAATTCTGAGAATTCACTGGCCTGAAAAGATCTCCAATGACCAACTATTGGAACGCTGCCACGAGACACCGATTTTCCTCCAAATCTTACGCCGTAAATGGACATGGATTGGTCACACTCTTAGAAGGGACACCTTACATATACCCAGGCAAGCCCTGGAGTGGACTCCGCAAGGAAAAAGAAAGCGTGGCCGTCCTAGACAATCCTGGCGTCGTTCCGTGGCAGCGGAGGCGAGGGCGATTGGTTTGACGTGGCCGGAGCTGAAGAGCGTAGCCCAAGACCGAACGCGATGGCGGCGCACTGTGGACGCCCTCTGCCCCACATAGGGGCCATAGGACCTTAAGTCAAGTAAGTCATAGTAGTTAGATGCAAACAGTTTATAATATATATAATTATATGGTATTAAAGCTGCACCAATTAAAACATTTTAACTGTTGAAATGAACATTTTAAAACTTAAATGTATTCAATAAAAAAATTTATTTCACATGTTTTTTAATGATAGAAAGAAAAACATTTAATCCATGTTTGGAATATACTAGGTACTCATAATTTTAAGAAAATTTTAGCCTGATTGCCTAAGCTGGATTATAAAAAAAGTGTTTCTTTTTTCACATTTATTGATTTGATAACTAAAATATATTATTGGTACTCTTCTTTAGAGTAAACATAACAATAAACACAAATAAATCAGTCACAAAGTCTAATTTAATAAAACTCCTAATTTATTATACCCCAAGAACATTATAACACGTCTGCCACATTGAAAACAATGCCTCCGACACAGGTGCGTAAATTACAATAAATCATTTCTCATGTGAAATTCAATTTCATTTGTTCGAATATCACGAAAAGTCTAACGCCTTTAGTACACCGACGCGTTCGCGTGCGGCAGCGAATCTCTGCGAAACTACAGCGTAGCGAAATATCTGCGAAACGTTAGTACACAGCAATGTTTCGCAACTTTTTCGCATTGATATGCCATTGTCATTTTTGACGACTGCAGGTGCAGACGTAATTTCAGAATGTCATCTCAGTCAATGTCATTTTTAGCAACTGGTGACACATACACAACAATATATTTTTCTTATCGTTTGGGTGAATGCACCGTTTCAAAGATAGTAACTCAAGTATGCGAACAAATTTGGAAAATACTACAGCCAGAGTACATCCCGGTTCCTTCTACTAAAACATGATTGGAAATAGCTGAAGCATTTCAAACAATATGGGGTTTTCCTAATTGCCTCGGGAGTATTGACGGCAAGCATATTGTTATTAAATGTCCACCTAACAGCGGCTCACTGTTCTATTGCTATAAAAAACGATTTTCTACTGTGTTATTGGCAATAGTTGATCCACATTACAAATTTACTTACATAGATGTAGGATCATAATTATGGTAAAGATTCCGATACTACAATATTTGAGAACTCATCATTTTATCAGCTTTTAAAAAGTGGACGGTATCTGAATTTGCCAGCTCCAAAACCTTTGCCAGGTTTCAAACAGACTACACCACATGTATTCATTGAAGATTTAAATTAGAAACCTTTCTAATGAGACAAGAGACGCAGCAATGAATGACAATGATAAAAAAAGATTTAATAAATCATTAAGTAGGGCACGAGTAGTAGTAAAATGTGCGTTTGGCATTTTAGCACAAAAATTTAGAATATTCTTGAGGCCCTTTGAAACAGATTTGAATAATACTATTAAAATTGTTAAAGCTGCAGTATACTTGCATAACTTATTGCAGATACAAGAAAGTGCACATACGAAAATAAACAATTTTCGGACACTTTAGGAGCATTCGTACCAATGCATGCCAATAGACATAGGGCAGACTTAGCAGCGCTTAATGTTCGATCACAATTTGTAAATTATTTCAAAGAAAATTAAAAACATAAAATGTATGAAATATAAACAATAAATTTTTTACCATCTATCAGAGTCTTTTCTTGAAGTTTTCTCCATGCTACTTTTTGTACGTATTTTTATAATCTGCGTGTCCAATTGCGTATAATACGGGATAATCTCGAATAGAATGCAAAAATAATTCAGTATTTTCGGCATCCATGGCCAATGATATTTTATGTATAGATACGTTATTATAATACTCACAAATCACAATATAGTATATAAATAAACAAGTTGCCATGGCAATTGGCATTTTGGCACGTTGGTGGCGGTGGTGGCGTATCTAGGTACCTCTTGTCTATATCTATACATATAATAAATCTGTAGAAGGGTCAATTCTGTACATTGAAAATATTGAAAAAATAAATAGCAGGGGGTGTTACTGGATCGATACCAAACCCAAATATGTGATTAAAAAAATTTTTGTCTGTCTGTCTGTATGTGAAGGCATCACGTGAAAACTAGCTGTTCGATTTCGATGAAACTTGGTATAATTATACCTTATTATCCTGGGCGTAAAATAGGATACTTTTTATCCTGGAAAAATACGTAGAAAAAAAATAATCTTCATTTTTCAGTTTTATCCATAGACGTTGTTCCGTAGAACCGCGAACACACGTTGCGTATTATTATAGGCCTAGCCGTATTTGGGAATTGGGTCCAATAGATATTTATAAGATGTTATTGTCAGAGGTATTCAAAATGGATAAATAAACCATCCACGCGAAGACCGACATCCGCGCGGACGGAGTCGCAGGCGGAAGCTAGTATATATTATTTCTATATCACTTCTATATAATATCATTGTCCATGGACGCGAAAATCTGTCCTCACCGACAGAATGCGAGCGGACGCTATGCGATGCGAAACTCACGCGAAACTTCACTAGCGAAACTTATGCGTCTGTGTAATGGCCATTTCGCAGTTCCTTGCGAAACAATACTGACAAGGACGCAACTATTTCATCTATCTATGTGCTAGAGTGAGACATATCATATGCGAAAACCTTCCATACTACTGACAGATTTTTCGTTTTTTCGCTGCCGCTCGCGAATGCGTCGGTGTACCAAAAAGGCGTAGTACACAGCAATGTTTTCGCAACTGTTTCGCAATGCGTCTGTGTAATGGCCATTTCGCAGTTCCTTGCGAAACTATACTGACAAGGACGCAATTATTTCATCTATCTATGTGCTAGAGTGAGACATATCATATGCGAAATCCTGCCATAGTACTGACAGATTTTTCGATGTTTCGCTGCCGCACGCGAACGCGTCGGTGTACTAAAGGCGTAATATGTTCACTTCGATAGAACCTCCGCTCGCAAGATTAAAATTTCTATACTTGTGTCACCAATTTCTTACAAATTCTTATGTTAACGCCAATTTATTCATTTCTTGTATTGAAATTAATATTTAGGGACTATTATATTTTTATTACTGCTGTGTGCTGTGTGTGTGCAACCTTTAAGATTTTCAATGTTAATCATTATAATTTAGGAAGGACGATGCATCGTTTACAAAGACTCCATCGGTATTTATGCACTTTTGACGAAAAATACATAATTTCAACGTAAAATATTAAATGAGAAATAATTTAACGTAGGTACTTATTACTGCAATCAGCTTAAAATGTACCCTCGTAAAATTTATTTCCTATAATCAATAAGTTCTACATCGAACCTTGCGTAAAGTCCGTGTGTTGGATTATAAGACTTAATCCTCAGAAACCTGTGTCTCGACAGTGATAACAAAAAATACTAATGATGATTACTCCCTTTTTTCCTCTTTATATCATTGGAACCTTTTATTTCGTGTTAGCTAAAATCTTTCTTTCCTTTTTATGCAAATAACACGTAATAAACTTCAAATTGTAAACTCTGTACAGCTATAACCCATAAGTCAAACGGAGCGTTACACTAGAGGTACAAAACTTTTACCACAATATACAATTATATATAGAAATATTTCCACGCCTATCTATACCACGTTAGGTTGAACAAGAGGACAGCAAAACCGAAAAGTGTTCGAAGTAAAGAGTGAAAAATGAATGTAGTTGTCACGGCGCAGGGCCTTTGTAGCCGTATTTTGTGATATTCCGTGTTCACTGGAGCGTGCTACAAATAGACGATTCGAAGGGCTTTTCAGTTGACAGTATTGGATGTTTCAAATATTGGGAATGTAACACACTTTTACATGAGTCAAGTTTGAACGTGAGAGCATCTTATGTAATATCGTAATTCGTAAGCCAATTTCAATTACGTCCTACATTTTACTGCTAGAAATAAACTCAAGAGAATAAACGTTTTAAATAACTAACGACATCGCTAAACTTCAAAGAGAATAATCAATTACAAATGGTCCGTGAAAAGACTGAAATAAAAATACGCCTACATTTTACAGAATCGTTAGGAAAATTGCAATTTAAGTATGCACAGCGAGTTATGAAAAACGAACAAATTGAATTTAATATTCGTTCAAGTTAAGTTTGGCCATCATTCCGGAGTACAGCGGGGTGGAATGCTGTAGGAAATAATGCCGCCATTTTTCAAAACCTCACAGCTTGCCGTTATCTTCATAGTAGTTCAAGACTCGTAAAAATACCGCTTTACGACTGTTGACTGCGCTCGAAATAAACTGAAATCCATTCGCGATATTTATTAAATTGTTCCTCTTTGGATTGCTAGTAATTTCGATATTCAATTTTACGGTCAAATAAATTTACATTTATTTTGTTTCCGGATTCAATAGCTAACTGTACGATCTAGGTTTAGATATTTATTTTTGACTTATGAAAATGAAATTTCTATGAACCATCTATGAACGCATATTATGTGCAAGGATAAGTTATGTTATGTGTCGTTACTCGTATAATATGTTGTATGTTGAGTTTAATTGTATGTACGAAGATGTAAATAAACTAATATAACCAAACATTTCTCACAAAAAATGTTAATCCACAAAATTCCGTCATAAACGAGAACTATAACTATTAATTACTAAAATTAATTAACTCGGGGTATTAAAGGTATCCTTTCGCGATATAATCAGCTACTAAGGGTGCGGTTAATTTAAAATTTTCTATTTCATTAAGGAACGTCTGCCCGCTGACAACTTTATTATGGCATTTCGAAGAACTTTATGCAAATCGCTACTCGAGTTTAAAGCTATTATTTTACTATATATTTCTTTCACTCTGTATGCATCTTAGTAAGAAATCGTTTTCTAAGAGAGTTTTAGTGAAATTGCTTTAATTCAATTGTCTCAATGACTTGAATCTCGAGGGATGCTTTCGAAGAATCAATTTGGCTAATGGTTAGCTGTGTCTTCGTTGTGATTTAAAAACTTAAGGGTCTTCTTAGTGATTTTTAAATGAGGTTTTTAATTAGTCGTATTATTAAGAACAGAAATGATTTACCTTGTAATTTAAACTTAGTATAATATCAAATAAGTAATACCTAATCTTAAGTAATAAATATACTTCTCGAAAAGTATTTGACAACTTTTTGAAATATCCCTTCAAACATAAGTTCAAAACAAAACAAGTTCTTTTATACAATAAAGTATCAATAATTTACCAAGTGTTTCAGGAAGTTATAATATATATAATTACTCAGCACCCTTACCTAGCTGTATACCTTTCAAAGCCCCGTATTAAATATGTGCATTTATATTACACCTACATGAATATTCTACGCAACAATAATGTTAATTTATCCATTTGTTTGTGACTCGAACCGAAACATTAACAATTCAGAACCAGCCGTGTTTCGAATTAATTAATAACCCGACTAATTGTGACTCGCAAAGGAAGATGTTGTTACAATGCAAAATTATTGTAATATCGTATTAGCTATTACACTAAATGCGGGCCAAATCTTTGGTAATTTAAGACGGTTCAAGAAAACATTATTATGATTTTCGTTATTATTTCATCGTTTTGTACCATTTAACTTCTGCTATAACTTCGCGTAATGAAATGAAATGCTACAGATATAACGTATAGGCACGTAGCACATTTATTTAAATGAATGTTTGAATAGGTAATTGAATAAATGTTTGAAGCTCAATCTCTCCAAGCTACACATCCCATCACTCGTCAGCACGCCCAAGACACAAAGTTTCCGAACTTTGTCTGTCCAGTGCTGCCCATTCCAACTTCGTGAATTTTAATCTTGCAAAATTATACTGTAATTTATTTTACTTTGCGTGGCCGACTCAGCACAATAATAGCTGAATTTCAGCTGTAGCTGCGTTAAACTCATCTGAGAGCAAATTGAAACAGCTTAACGAGTTCCTTAACTTTTATTTTTATTTATTTTTCAATTTTCCAGAGAAAGTTTTCGGCTCGTCGATGAAACGGCCGCATAATTGGTTTTAGTGCTGACTTTAGTTTTCAAGAATTCCCAATGTTCGTCTTGAGAAAATATTCGACGTTAACGTTAACGACGTATACGTTTAAAAATATTTTTTAAACTTCAAAATTAACTTAATAGAATATTGAGTGACCACCTCAAAGTATAGGGTATTTAATCAGGATCTTTAGAAAATGTCTAAAGAGAGAAAATTTTTTTCACAAGATTAAAATTTTAATTTTTAATACCGAATTAAGTTTCATATAATGTTTTATAATCTAATTATTTCTAACCCACTTGTATTATTCCCATCTAGACTTAAAATTCACTTTTGTTAATCATGATCCCTGAATGTAATTATCCAGTAGCATAAGCATTAGCTCCGTACATTGTAAATCAATGGTTTCCTTTAATTAATGGACGAGCCATCGCTTCGGGCAGCAGACAATTAAGCAGATGTTACACTATTTTTCACCTAACCGTACACTAGTGCTAATGTATCGTTATCAACACGATTACATAATCGCTCTAACGCTCGAACATTAAACAGTATTGCAGTGTTTTATGATCCAATGAAATGCATTACAAGAGAAAATAAATTTCGTCTAGACTGAGAGGCGGATAACATGGATATAAAATAAGGTAATTTCACTCGGTACGTAATGGTTTTACATTGTTTCGTCTTGTTTATGTGGGGATTCGGTTTGGGATATGTCTGGGTTTGATTCATTATAATTGGATTTGAAGCTCACAGATATGCGCGGGTTTTTTAAAAAATTTTGCTCGAAAAATTCAACTGCATCCAATCTGTACACAAGTGTTATATTTGCTGTTTTTTTCTGCGATTCGTATAAAATAAAAAAGTAGAGATTTTTCAATTATTGCCAATAAGCGTAAAGCGACTTTTATCGTAAAAGAAATTATTTATCTTGCCTAATTGTATATGTATAATTGTACTAGATTTCCGCCCGCGGCTTCGCCCGCGTTTGCAAAGGAAAACCCGTATAGTTCCCGTTCCCGTGGGATTTCCGGGATAAAAACTATCCTATGTGTTAATCCAAGTTACCCTCTATATGTGTGCTAAATTTCATTGTAATCGGTTCAGTAGTTTTTACGTGAAAGAGTAACAAACATCCATACATCTATACATCCATACATCCATACATCCTTACAAACTTTCGCCTTTATAATATATATTAGATTAGATAAAGTAGACTGCGGAATATTTATCCCACCAAAAACATTTTCATGTAAAATGTTGCCAAGACGAGCCCATATGACTCGCACTGTCAAAAAGTTATCAGATCTCATGTAGAGCCAAGCTTCTAACGCTACACGCCCTAACTCTACAAGGCCTAACTTCACAAACTCTACACCTTAGTCAAAATATGTGGCTTGGCCATTTCGCTACATTCACAACGGCGTAAGGTGAAAAATTAATTCACTGTTCATTACTTTTGTGTTATACAATAGTTCTTGTAGTAGCGAACGGCCAAGCCACATATTTTGACTAAGGTGTAGAGTTTGTGAAGTTAGGCCTTGTAGAGTTAGGGCGTGTAGCGTTAGAAGCTTGGCTCTACATGAGATCTGATAACTTTTTGACAGTGCGAGTCATATGGGCTCGTCTTGGCAACATTTTACATGAAAATGTTTTTGGTGGGATTTCATTTCTTTTTGTAAGTTGTTTGTAACAAAAATTTTTTTTATTTTTTTCTTCTTTTTTTGGGGTGTATTTCTTGCACATCAGAGACGCCTTTTTTTATAGCCCAATCTCTTGTCAAGGACATTTTATTTTTATTTTTAGCTACTTTGTGGACGTAAGAGGCAGGAGACGTTCGCAACACCTATTCATTAATATTTATATGATCTGATCTGAAGTATATTATGTCTCAATATATGTCGATTAAATTTTTAATTTTTTTTAACAAGGAGTACCTATACATATATATATCTAGGGGAACCAAGTTTTAGATTATTAGATTAGACCTCTAGCGATATCAAAATTTAATTTAAAATTACAGGTCTCATACAAACTCCCATCCCCTAGTTTAAGGGGTTGGGGGATGAAAGTTACAAGTTTTATAATTTTTTTGTTGTTTGTGTGCTAATCCTAGCTTACATACAAAATTTCAGCTTTTTAGGACATTAGGAAATACCTTAAGAATTTTGATGATCATCAGTGAGTCAGTGACGAAATTAGCGTTTTTTAGATATAAATAAAATCTGAAGTATAAAAGCTAATGTAATTAAAACTTAATATGTTCAATAAGTCCGCTATTGACAATATATCGCGAAAATTTTGTTGATCTAGCATAATCCAAACCCAAGTTATGAGGGTTCAAAAAAACGTCGAAGCGCTTCGAGAAAAGGTAGGTAGTGCCCGTGCGCTTTGCTTTCGCTTGGCTCGTCTTGGCGGGGGCACTACCGTGCCCCCAGATTGATAACTGAAATTATTAAAAGACTCACAAAGCATGTTATGAAATATTTATAATTTATCTCAAATATAGAATTAAACAATAAAAGAATTATCTAAATTACAAAAGCAACCTACAAAATGAAATCACAATTTCCCGCCAATGATTTGACAGTAACATGGCCGCCATTTTTTACTGCCTTTCCAGCCGTGCGAGTCGTGTCAGACTTTCCTACGTGTTCATACATAACTAATAAGAACTCTAAATTATTATTCATAATACTCGTGTGCCTTACACGTGTATTTTTTTATTTCTACCAATCCATTTCTTTTACAATTGAAATTTATTGTAATAACAGCATTATTTATCTTAAAATTATGTTTTTGCTTCACATCTTATTACAACTAACTTGAAAATAATTAGTTATTTTTACTTAAAAATAACTAATTATTTTACTACATTTGCATAACAATATAAATCTTCAAGTAAGACAACGAGTGAATTAATTTTAACTTTACTATACAAAAAGGGGTGTATTACGGTCTGTTTGCTTTAAATTGTGGTTTGTTATGGTGTTGCCATTGTTAATTGTGACGCTGTTAGAAGTTTTTGTGTGTGCGTTAATAAATTACTGTACGTTGTTTTGTGCCCTTCTTTAATAATGTTCTACTGTCATTATGAGTTTATGAGTTACCTCATATTATAAAACTAGCTGTGCCCCGCGGTTTCACCCGCGTGGCTCCGCTTCTGTTGGTCTTAACGTGATGATATATAGCCTATAGCCTTCCTCGATAAAAGGGCTATCCAACAACGAAATAATTTTTCAAATCGGAATAGTAGTTCTTGAGATTAGCGCGTTCAATCAAACAAACAAACTCTTCAGCTTTATGGTATATCTATGTTTTGCATTATAACAACTGAAGATTTTTCAGACCTGATATTTATATTTTTACAAAAAATCTCGGTCCACGAAAGAAGCACATTACGATACTCTATACAAGAGGCTTACCCAGGGCACTTTGGGTCACACACGGCAGGTATTTTAAATTGTATTAACATTCATGCTTTTAAAGTTACTAGAATTTAGTTACCTACGAATAACTTGTTAGACGATTATTCAATACTTCAATCTATACATATAATAAATCTGTAGAAGGGTCAATTCTGTACATTGAAAATATTGAAAAAATAAATAGCAGGGGGTGTTACTGGATCGATACCAAACCCAAATATGTGATTAAAAAATTTTTTGTCTGTCTGTCTGTCTGTCTGTCTGTCTGTCTGTCTGTCTGTATGTGAAGACATCACGTGAAAACTAACGGTTCGATTTCGATGAAACTTGGTATAATTATACCTTATTACCCTGGGCGTAAAATAGGATACTTTTTATCCTGGAAAAATACGAAGAAAAAAATTAGATAATCTTAATTTTTCAGTTTTATCCATAGACGTTTGTTCTGTAGAACCGCGAACACACGTTGCGTATTATTATAGGCCTAACCGTATTTGGGTCCAATAGATATTTATAAGATGTCATTGTCAGAGTTACTCAAAATGGAGAAATAAACCATCCACGCGAAGGCCGACATCCGCGCGGACGGAGTCGCGGGCGGAAGCTAGTAGTCTATAAGACTTAGTCGCAATATATCGATTATATCTACCGATTATATCTATCGATATGATATCTATAGATATTATGATTTAATTATATAGAAATGTCCCCGTAGGTATCACTGAAAATATAAAAAAGCAAACTCTACATCTACACCTTACCTAATTACAAATGGCGCACAACAATAAAAAGCAATTGTGCTCCATAAAAATAAAATAAAAGATTGTGACTTAAAGTTGGTTTAACTCTTCAAACAGAAATATCGACTGTCTCATTAAACAAACATGGACGACGTTGTTTTATTTGTACATCCCGGGTTTTATGTTGGAGAGAATTTATTTCCAAGATAGTTTTGATTCCTTGCGAAATAAAGAGCTTGGTTTTATGGTGGTTCTGTTTTTTAGTGTTATATGCATAAATAATGTTTTGTAGAAATTATTTTGTTTTCATAAAATTTGGGAAATGTAGAAATAAATTTGTATTTTCATACAAGTGTTACAATATTGAATATACCTTTAGATTAAACACGGATTTTGCAAGTGTTTTAAGATAGTAATTAAAATAAAATACATGGTTTAATGTATACGGTTTTGATGATTAATAATATTTCATTAATAGATATGAAAAATGAAACCAATAATAAAATACGTGTGGCACTCGGGGACTGCCGCGGTAAAGCTATTGCATAGCATGCCTTCAAGCCACACCTCCGTGCCTGTCGGAGTGGGGAGCGTGAGGTTTTTCGTTACGCAATTTCTGGATTCGGTCCCCGCGCTCAAGGCCCGCGATAGAAGCTATGCAATAGCTTAAAAAATAAAAAGGATATTTCCATAATATGTACATTCTAAAAACATTCAATTTTAATTCAAACAACACTATATTTTTTTTAAAACGAATTACAGAATAGACACAAAGTCACTTAAGTTGCAGCCATGCTTCACAATGCCTTTGTACGCAATATGTGTCACCCTGGCCTTTCCTAATGAACTGTTATGTGTAATATGCTGTGTATCTTGTTCTTATTCCTTTGACGGGAACGTTTTATAATGATGTCCCGGAGAATCTGATATGATTTTTAAAGTTAATTTGGTTATTATTTATCTGTGTTGTGACGTTTGTATTTCTGAAATGCGTAGCTGAAGCCGTGGAGCACAACTAAAAGGGTATAACTAACTAATATCAAAACAGTTTCTCCAAATTTTAAATCTGTCATCAAAACAAAAACAGGAAATACGTCTAACTTTCGGACGAAATCACAACAAGTTCGCAAAGCCGAAACTTATATTCTTGAACACGTGTCTATATCTTATTATTGCCCAAATATCAACCACCCCTTTCTAGGGCTGCCAAATATTAGAACTGAGTATAAAGTTGTCACAGAGTTTTTATATTATCTTGTTTAGCAGCGAAAATAATGAAGTTATTTCATTGTACTATGCAATAGGCCTTCCGCGCTTTTTGTTCGAATGTAATTCGCGTGGGCATTCTAAAATAAAATATGTATATAACTTCTCTTGTTGTTAAAAAGTAGCTTAGTCATAAAATTCATTCAACGCCCTAGACGTGATATCTAGTTAAAAAAATATGTTTTGTATTTATAACCTATACCAATAAAATTAAAATAAAAATACGTGTGGCACTCGGGGACTGCCGCGGTAAAGCTATTGCATTGCATGCCTTCAAACCACACCTCCGTGCCTGTCGGAGTGGGGAGCGTGAGGTTTTTCGTTACGCAATTTCTGGATTCGGTCGCCGCGCTCAAGGCCCGCGATAGAAGCTATGCAATAGCTTAATAAAAAACGACGTATGGCACTCGGGGACTGTCGCGGTAATTCTATTGCATGTTATGCCTTCAAGCCACACCTCCGCCCTTCGGAGTGGGGAGCATGAGGTTTTTACGGAATTTCTCGATTCGGTCCCCGCGCTCAAAGCCCGCGATAGAAGCTATGCAATAGCTTAAAAACCATTTTCGTGTTGAATTTTCGTATATCTACTGCTCAAAGAGAACATTAATTATAACTAAACTAGGTGTATATTTCAGCAAGAAAGCAAAGCGTTAATTAAGTACTTTTAAATCACGATAGCCGAGGCAAACTTCAAATTGGCACCGCGTGTAAAAGACGAAATTCGAAATATTCTCCCAAATGACAACCCTGTGCTGTTTGCGTTCGAATCTGGAAAGTTCACTAATTGGGAGTGGACTCTGTGGGGATTTCAATACATGGATGTCGCCAGACTGAATATATACTGTTAATATTATTTATCTGTATTACTATTGACACATAAATGGGCTATGAAAGGATAGAAATAATAACTTGACACTGGCATATTGTTCAAATATATTAATAAAAAAAAATTGACATAATAATATCTACGTCGTATTATAAAAAGTGCGTTTGGAATTTGCTTAAATTAGAATGGCTGAGGTAGAAAAATGTTTCATTTTTGTACAAAAATGGTGTACCTTCGAGTATTTGCTGCACCAAACCATCAGGCGTTGCCAAATGCGGTCAATTATCGAAAAAGCCTTAAACAGATAGGTAGCCCATTAGGTAAATAAAGTGGTTATTGCAGACCGGAATTTAGACTCGCGGTCGTTGCGGTCGACACTTATTCCCGTCAAAATTATTGATTTATTCTCGCACCATTTATTTAGGTCGTTAGAGCAATGACATGTTTTGCTCCAAAAAGGCGAGGAAATTCGAAATTTAAATAACTCTACCTACTTATTATCTCTCTTTAGTTAAAATACCAAAATAATTAAAGGAACGCGTTTAAGAATCGCCAGACCAACGTCAACCTCATTCGTTAATTCTTGTAAATTTTACATATTTTTATTGATGATACTTAGTACTTACTTATACTTTGTTATTATGCATGAATTATTTCTTATTTTTTTCATATTTCGTGTAAAAGTTGTAATATTATGCTAATAAAATTAAACATAAAATAAGCTCTACAGGCTACAGCAAATCTTATTGTTAGAACGTATAAAAAAGACCGCAAACCTAGGTTAATCCAGGTATTTTAGAGCAGTGTTTAAATAAGCATGTGTACTCACTATTTACTTTTACTCTTTGCATTTAAACAATTAGTATTAGACCACACCAACGTTGAAATTTTCTTCGACACAAACTCCTGGTTGGGTTTATTAATAAAAAAATAGTGATCCATGTGTACAGTGCGTTTCGTCTCGTGTTACAAACTTGAAGTAGTGATAATTAAAAATCTTTAATACATAATTTCCATTTTATAAGATAAGCTAGAATTTATAACGATTGTATTGTAGAGCTATTGAATATTTCGTTTAAGTATTAGAAAATCATCTTCATTTACAAAAACTTCCCCGTTTCAAATAATAAACGAGATGTTCTTAATAACGACAAGACTCACCTCAATAACATAGAAACATAAATATCCTCTCGAGGCTTAAATATATATAAAGCTCTTTAGCTCTTATATCACCGGTAATTCAATGAGAGATACGACCAACAAGTAATGCATTGCTCCTTAATTAGAACGCTAATGTATACACGCTTACTTAACGAGTAATGAACGTGAAATTTTGTAATCGTTTCGCCCCGAGTAAACCGTGGGTGAAATGAGGAATCCTTGTTAAGCCTGTAATTTGCAAAGAGGTACATTTCGTGATAAGGCTTAGGTATGTTAATAAGACTTGCATTTAGTCTAGAAACATCAGACTGTAAAGAGCCTCGTATTTACGCTGCAAAAATATACGAAACATTTTAGTACTTATTAAGTTGTCAGAGTCGTAATTTGAGAAATCACATTTTTGCACAATACAAAATGTTTTTGTTAATGTAAGAAAGAACATGCTTCACGTCTACGTTTTGACTTGGTTGCGTAATATGAATCTTTAATGATGATTTCATTAATGTTATTTTGCATAGAAATTCAGTAATCTACTATATAATGACACCCTACCTACCACCTAGTGGTTTTAGTTAGAGTGCCGTTGCTGATATTCAATCAAGATCACGAATAGTCTTTCATAAATTCTTATAAGTACTTTTATTACTATATTAGGTCCTAAAATGTAACATTAAACATAACAGTTATATACTTATTATACTTGTTTGTACACCTCCTAAACAACTGGATCGATTACCTACAATGAATTTTTTATGTATCTTCTTCAAAATATAATCTTGGATCTTTGAATTACCTCTAAAATCCAAGAAGAATCTCCATGAAATGCTACAGGCATGTAATAAGCCTGTATAGCTGAGACCTGTTGGATCTCTCAGCCGCTGATGTATTTGTTGCTATGCCAAGAATTGTAACCGATATGTCTGTAACGTGACCAGAGCCTAATATTTGGGAAGTGAACATGTTTCCAATTTGAGGTGTCTCTATCAAACATATGACTGAATTAATAGAAGAATAAGTTTTTAAATTTACTTATGTACGCATAATATAGATGTGAATGTGTGTAAATGAATTACATACGTAGAAATGATCATTTAAACAAACACATATACAGTAATCCAAAATTAATAATGCACATGCAAATCTTCGCTAATTGTCGTATTTCCGAAGACACTCGAATCATTGAATCGTGAGCCCTAAACAACGAACTTGCATTTTACACCTTGTTCAAAAGAAATAGAAGTCAATTCATGGTCATACACAATCAAAAACAAATCGGGCGGTAGGTGACGGTAGCCTGTCAGTCAAAAAACTCAAAAATCCGTCAGTTGTCTTTAAATATTGGTGATGACTGCACGTGTTCTCTCTGTGTGGAATTATATAGAGCTGCTATTACGAACCCTTCTTGGTTTTGTTTTTAAAGGTGAATTGAATTAATCGATGAAATGATTTACACAGGTGATGGCAGTAGGGAAAGTAAAATGAAGAAGAGTTCCGATGTATCTAAAATGTCAGAAATAAAGATAATCCCTGATTTTGATTGTTTTTATTTTTTTTGTAATTGTCATAATATTGAAGAATGATCAGTACTGTAAATACTTTTGAACTGAGATTTTAATGATAAGATTTACATATATGGTTTAAATATAAACCTGTGTTTGAAAACCATACTTTATCTACACTAATATTATAAAGAGGAAAACTTTGTTTGTTTGTTTGACTGTGATGAATAGGCTCATAAACTTCTGGACTGATTTTAAAAATTCTTTCACCATTCGAAAGCTACATTATCCACGATTAACATAGGCTAGGTTTTATCCCGGAAATCCCACGGGAACGGGAACTATGCGGGTTTTTCTTTGAAAACGCGGGCGAAGCCGCAGGCGGAAAGCTAGTACAATATAAATTTTGTATTATTTTAACCTTCTTTTCTTCCATCATTACACCAGCTTCAGTAAGACACTTTAAAAGTACTATAAATTTTCCAAGTAAATCAATCCAACAAAGATAATATTATATTCGCAATCGTGGGGTTATACTCGCTATTTACTTACAAGGAATTATTGAAACAAAATCGTTACTTACCTACAAATACATATTAATCTCTTTTAGCACAAAACATATAATTTGACTAAATTATGCATGAAGAAAATGCATTTAACCGCTCTATATAGATATCATCTTCGGACTCTCCGAGAATATGACAGTTGCCGAACAGTGACGAAGATTTCTATGTGCATTATTACTTTTGGATTACTGTACATGGTACCTAGGTAATTTAAACTGAGAATTTAAAAAAAAAAGTATAAGATCGCATACCTTTTTTACTAGTGCTTATTAATCAGATTAAATTTATGCCCATACTGATTTTCTGGTTTATATATTTTCACTTGTTTTATATTTCATTCATAAATGCAAAATTCTATTCCTGGCTGAAAACAAATTAAACGACCATTAATATTTTTCCAAAAAGAATAAAAAGTTAACATACAGCTTTGTCAATAGCAATTAATACGGAAGGTGGTAAACAATAGCTAGGTTAAATAAATCTGCTTTTCCTCCGAGCCCCAGTTTACATTTAATTTAGCTTCCCAGATTTACAATAATTTGTAAACTTTTGGCATTTATATTGGTACACCGTGATTTGTTACGTCCGATAACGCTCGGATATTTATTGTTGCATCAATTATCCCCGTGCGGAATTGTTTTTGTCCACAACTACATTCTCTACACCCTTGTTAATTACCATACCGTTTACGCAAAATATATATATACTTTTTTTACAACTAACCTTTTTGGTAAACGTACTGGCCACTGACACATTAAAAAGAAATGTTCCATTTTTAAACAGCGCGGGACGCGTGACCATGTAGGTATCAGGAATTGGTGATATTTATAGCCTTTTTATAGCATTTCACTTATAAAATATAACGTAAAATATATTTAAGAATGTAGATTATATATAGGCGCGCTCGATCCAACATATTGGTATTCATCGGAAGGCGAAACACGTGTTGAATACGATCTGGTTGGCAAAGAGAGTACTTTTTGTAGTGAATTTATATTTTGTCGATTTCCGTAAAAGATATGTTGGAGTTGGAAATAGTTGGGTGAATGTTTTCGATATCAGGATTTCATCCACTGGTCTGGTGATTGTCTGACCTTTTAGTGAGTATTGACGCACACTTTTTTGATATTCAAACAAAATAATGATAAAGGTTATCTATTAGTTTCATTATTATTCGATCACAATTTTATTAATATTGTCTTGTCTATTTTCGGATCTATCCATCCTTCAATCAATGGCCTAAAAATTGAGATAATTATCGGACAAAATATTTGCAAAAAAACTTCGATTTTATCCCGTCTTATTTGGATATAATGTCAGGCAAGTAAGTACAGTACTCCAAAATTAATAATGCGCATGCAGATCTTCGCTAATTATCGTATTTCCAGAAACACCCGAATCACCCCGAATCATTGAATCGTAAGTGCCCTAAACAATGTACTTGCATCTTGCACCTTGTTCGAAAGAAATAGGAATCAATTCAGATTCATACACAATCGAAAACAATTCGGGCGGTAGGTGACGGTAGCCTGTCAGTCAAATAATTAAAAAATCCGTCAGTCGTCTTTATATATTGGTGGTGACCGCACTATTATCTCTGTATGGAATTATATTATAGAGCTGTTGTTACATACCCTTCTTAGTTTTGTTTCGAAGTTGAATTTTCCGATAAAATAATTATTTACACAGGTAGCAGATAGCAGTGGAGAAAGTGAAAGTGAGAGCGAGAGAGAGAGAAAGAGCATAATGAAAGTTCTGATCATTCTACGCTATTAGAAATAGAGATAATCCCTGATTCTGTAAATCCTTTGGACTGAGATTTTAATGATTAGATTTCTACAATTTAAATGTAAACCAGTGTTTGAAAATATTTTTTTAAAATATAAACTTTGTCTTATTTTAACCTTCCACGCCACCATCCATCCACCATCACGCCAGCTTCAGTAAGACACTTTAATAGTTCTAAGTATAGAATTTTCCAAGTAAATCAATACAACAAATATATATTCGCAATCGTGTGGCTTATCCTCGCTATTATCTTACATTGAATTATCGAAACAAATTTCGTTACTTTTCTCTTTTACCATAAAATCACAATAGAACTCATAATATCTTAGAGCATTAATATTCTAATAAACTATGAAATGAATAAAATGCATTTAACCACTCTATACAGGGTGTAATCGTTAAGTGTGCACAGGCGATTATTCCGTAACTATTACAGATATCAAAAAACTTTAAACTGATATCGAAAGTATGTAACCTAATGAGTAAAATGGCCATAATAAATTTTTAAAAATAAAACGAGAAATATCTAAAAAATTAACTTGAAACCCTCCCATACATTTAGTATGAGATACGAATATCCCATGTACACGGGTTGATCCAAAAGTAATGATAATCAATATTAAACAAGGTCATTACAGTTATAATAATTATGTAGTTCTCTAGATAGTCTTCTAACTAGAAAATATACTTCAATAATTTTTTCCTTAACTTAAAAAAAAAAAACTTTGACGTCTTCATCCACAAAAACCCCTCCACGCGGCCATCACTTCGCTGTCGTCTTAAAATAATTTATTGCTAAGAAAGTGTTTCTTGTGCCGAGGAAAGAGATAAAAGTAAATAAGAGCTAGATCTAAAAATAGGATAGGTGTTCAAGCATTTGGAATGCCGATTTTTGAATGGCAGCCATCGCAATTGACGCTTTGTGATCTGGTGCGTTGTCTTGGTGAAACAGCGTTCAGGTCCGCAGTTTGCCATGTCTCTTTTCCTTACTAACCTATCGCAATCTTTTAATTTGGTCTGTTTAGTAAGAGCCCAATAAAGTGGCTACCTTTTTAAAATATTCCACCATAATTATTCCTTCAGCGTCCCAAAAAACTACCGCTTTAATCTAACCTACTGATTTTCACTTTGAATTTCTTCATCGTCACTTTGGAAGCTCGCATCCAGGACATTGATTGTTTTTTGGTTTCACCATAAACATGGTGAACTCGGGTAACGTCCATGATCACAAAACGTGACAAAAAATTATCCTGATATCATTAAAAATTTAGAAATTTACCCTCTACATGTCAAATCGTTGTTTCTTCTTTTCGTCGGGAAACATTCTGGCACGCACTGTTCACATTCAAATTAATGTAAATAATTGGAAACGTGGCCTGTTGATATGATTTTTTTTGTGATTACTTAGTGAATACATGAGCAAGCAAAAACATTTATTTTATATTTTTATGTGCACAGGAAATACCCAATTATCATTACTTTTGGATCAACCTAGAACATTTAATATGAAATATTTTAGCTTTTTCTTTCTTTTTTTTTGTTTTCTGCTTTAATTACTTCGCAAATTTGAAGGGAAGTTCATTTAGAAACTGTAAATAGAGCTCCTCATTGTATTGCACAATGAGGACATCACTTCGAAAATCTGCTATGAATACAAAATGTATGGGAAATAAAATGTATGGGAGCGTTTAATGTAACATTTTTGGATATTTCTCGTTTTATTTTTAAAAATTTATTATGGCCATTTTACTCATTAGGTTAAGTACTTTCGATATCAGTTTAAAGTTTTTTGGTATCTGCAATAGTTACGGAATAATCGCTTGTGCACACTTAACGATTACACCCTGTATACATATCGTCTTCGGAGGCTCGGGGAATATGACAGTTGCCGAACAGTGACGAATTTTTCTATGCGCATTATCAGTTTGGGAGTTATGTAATACGGTTTTAAAAGTTTACAAAGCAACCCTTATTATATAACCCTTAAAAATAACCCCAAAAATTCTAAAATTAATTGATAGAAGATCATAACATCCGCAGTTGTTTAAGGTGTAAAAGAGTTTATTAGTAAGGTAAGCTTGTAAACGACCGGAACGCTTTTTAAAGGCAGCAAAATAGCTTATTGCCTTTACTTGCTGGCAAAAGAAAAAGAGAAGTGAAACCTTTACATGAAGTGAATGTTGGATCAAAAGTGATATTTTCTACAGAATAATGCACGAGCTACCGAATGTCTACGTTGAAATTCGAAAGTTTCATTTTATAATTAGCTATTAAATTAAAGAAAAAGCATATTTTGCTCTGTAATACTTTTTTATTTGTTTGAAAAAGGTAATTAGGCACTAAGTGCACAAGAAATAAGAATTAATCGCGAATCCAAAATTCCAATCCCTTAAAACGAGCCGCCAGGATATTTGTTCACCACTATTTCAAAATTTTCCGCATTCAGAAATCTAATCATACCACGCCTGACATCTCTAGAAACCTTTTAAACACAACAAATTACCCCACACATTTAAAATAAAAGCTGAATTAATGGAGATAGTTCTCAACAATAAAGTGGCAATTGGCTCTTAAAGAGGTGTCGAGCTCAAAGCCATGCGCTGAATACAGGCATTTTGTTTTTATCAACTGCTAACAATGCTTTAGTTCACGCTTGCTTTCATTCCATCATGACCGTTGATAAAAAGCCAGATGCGCGTTTGTGTACAATTAAAGCTGAAATGCGTTGTTTTTAGCGACACTTTTCAACTAAATGGAGAGGTTTTTTTACGTTTTAACCGTTTGGAAGAGGTATGAATGTTAGTTGCTCTATGTACTCTAAAATATCATATTTCTAAAAGAACAGGGCCGGCAAAATTCGCTAGTGGTTAATTAAAATTTAATTTTATGTGTTACAAATGAGGGTTAAAATTTGGCGAAGCTACTCTGAAATGTAGGAGTACGGTAATTATAATATTGTATGCGTAGAACATACCCGGGTTATTTTACAAACAGCTTATTTTCCCTCTGAATTAAAAACTTGTAGATATAGAACCAAGTTTTCAGTTAACCTCTTTTACCTTTTTTAAATACCTAGTACTTTGTCTTATTGAGAGAACATTATTGAAAGTCATAAAGTTAAATTTGTGTTTTACTGAATGGCATAACATGTTGATGACCTTCGCTGTAAAATAAACATCACATGGAAGCTTTGCCAACGTTTCAAAAAGCCATATTATTCAAAGCTACGCGACTTAAGCCGATGCTTGATAGATTTTGTAATATAACGATAATTTAGCACTTTTCCTTGCTTGTTGCTTGCATCTATTATGCACGACTACATCATGCTCTAAAACTCATCCATTTTCTCGAAACTTTGACTAACACATACATTCTTTGTATCTTTGGGCACTAATTGATGGCTGAGTTAGATGATGCTACACGCGGAAGGTTGTGGTTTTGTATAGACCGGTTACAGACCCTGACCAAAGAGTGTCAAGGCTCTCATTCTTTTTTCGTATTTGTCCATGAAACTGCCAGATTAGTGAACGAATTACAACTTCCTGAAATATTTTGGAACATTTTAATCGCTCATAAAACTAAAAGAAAAATAAAATTGACTGAAATAATTTTAGACTATTTGAATGAACAGGACATATTTCCTAAACCGAATAGCTGGCAGGAACATCAAACAAACCGATGAGAATTACTCACTCGTATCTATTCCTTTGTTTTCTGACAAAAATAAGAACAACGGTCCAATTACCGCAAAAAACAATGTCAGCGATTAATGTGATGTTCTTCGGCCCAGAAATAATACGAGACTGTCCGGAACATGAGACGTAAATGGCACGAAAATGATGGATGCACAGCCTTCAGGAAAGCATTGAAAACCTTTGTGTAAATCCTACTCTTTTGTGCCGTTTATCGCACCTACTTTGAGCATTGTAGCCGTCTTATTTATCGCGCTATAGACGAACAACCAATAGATAATATGAGAATAGTTATTGTTAAGGTAGAATCAAGAGTGCAATGAACAAAATGTTCTCTACCATATCGTTGAGTAAAAAAATGTTTATGTATATATTTTCAATTTAAAATGAACACTAAAATATCGTTGAGCGAATTGGTATCAGGTATAAAAGTTAAAATTTAATTTGGGTATATATTTTCTCAATTATCTATTAGATTCAATGTTAGAAAACCAGAACCAAATTACAACAAAAGAATAAGGAACAATATTTCTCACTTTTCGAGTAATACATAAAAACATTAATATTTCAATGCAACGTAGGTATCTCGTACCTTTACCTGATCTTAATTCCTAAGTGCTCTGCAGATTCGTTGAACCTCAAACCTATGTCTAACTTTACTTGTAAATTTAGATTTTATGTCGCTATAAAACTAGACGCCCCCGTGATACGCAGCTACATATATTATTCAGACGGGTCTGGGAGTTTTTAAGAGATTCGTGTAAACCTTTTACTGCCGAAATCAAATCTTGAATGTAGCTTTACGGAGTGAACGACTTCTCGGGATTTACAAACTTGGCACAACTCTGGAATGACTTTGGGAAAAAACTGCTTTGTTTTCGTCTCATTTGCTTAAGAAAGACACGAGTGCTGAACCTGTCCGTAATGAATTTGTTTTTGTTAGAACTACGATCCTTTAAATTATTCTTTGTCTGAAATACTGAATTTGTTATAGGATAAATCTTATTCTAATATATATAAATCTCGTGTCACAATGTTTGTCCTCAATGGACTCCTAAACCACTTAACCGATTATAATAAAATTCGCACACCACGTGCAGTTCGATCCAACTTAAGAGATAGGATAGGTTTTATCCCGTAAATCCCTCGGGAACGGGAACTATGCGGGTTTTTCTTTGAAAACGCGGGCGAAGCCGCGGGCGGAAAGCTAGTATATTTATAAAGAATAGAAAGGATAGGAGGATGGATAAATCTTGTAATGATAGAGTTAGGCGTTCGAATTGCTTTTTATACAGTTTATTAAATTATACGCTTGTAGCTAGGCTCTACCATGTGCAGATTTTAAGTAAGAGCACATTAATATTTTTTTCAACCATTTTAATTTTTGGAAAATTTTCATATTGTGATATTTTTTTAAATCTACCACTTTGCTAATTGTATCTAAAAGAATAAATAATAGTACCTTCCTTTAAATATTTGTATCCATCGGCATATTTAAAAAAGATTTAATCATTTAACTCTATAATATGTATATGCAACACCATTCGCTTTATAGTTGGTAGAGTCGAGTCTATATTTAACTGTAATATTTACTCAATATTAAGTAGGGTACTTGTCAAAGTGCCACATTAGCAAGCAATATTGCTTTGCATAAATAACATTGCTGAGTATCGTGACAGTCGCGTGATTGATGTACACCCAATCGTACCTTTCATACACCATCAACAAATAGCTTCCATTTCGTGTATAACGCCTAATCTATTATTACCCAGTTTGCGGGTAGGCTATAACTCTCTAAACCGTGCCGATACATTATATCTAACATTAAGTCCTATATGTCCTTACTAGATAATTAAAATATGTCATTTTAGTTGAGTAAATGAAGGTAGTTTAATATACCTAACATAGACGTAACTGTATCTAAAAATTTAGTGATGAAATTCCACGAATACGAATACGCTGGCTGCCTTCTTAAGAAAACAATCAAAGAATCGAACTGTGAACAATAAAGTTATCAACGTTGAACAAAGACAGAGACGATTCGATAAGGGAGATAAGGGTAACATCATAATCATCCCACCCGCTGTGCTCTCATGCGACCCGTGCCGCTCCAGTCGGCCGATCATGGATGAGCTACCTTACCGATACCACATCCTGGGACACACTCACAACACCTCAGCTCATCGATTGATAAACAAACGCGGGGGCGCGGCGGACGCCTGTTGCGCGTCACGAGACTCACCGGGCAAGAGGGCGAGGATCGCCAAGGCCGCCAGCATGGGGGCCATGGCGGCGACGCGCGGGCATACCACACCCGCGCCCGCTGCGCTAGCACGCCGGCGCGCTCATGCGGCCCACTGACAAACACGGCCGGCCCGAGCGGCGCTCGGCGCGGGACTGACCCCGCCGCCGCTGCCCACCCTCGCACATCCCCACTCCCCCGCACTCGCGGCTGCGCAGCCTTCAGGTGCGCGAAACCTGAGCCCTGCCCCTTGAAAAATCCTGAGATCGCATAGTGAAATCAAAAACTCGTTATACGCTTTCGTGTGGGAGAGGTAATGAGGGCCAGTGGCTAATAGGTGCAAGGATAAGTAGGCCAGCGGGCGCAAGGTCGGCCCGGGAGAGTCCCCGGGCGCCCTTCGCCAAATCATTCGTGTAATATTAATCAGAGTGAGTTAACCGCGGATATCTCGTTCATCAGCGGCTCTCACTTTCAATTAGCGGAATGCTTCTTGGCATCAAGAACGTAGAGCTGAGTGAGGCTTTATAAAAATACCAACTCCAATGGGATTAAAAGTGAAGAATTCATGTTATGATTCGACAACATTGTTAACTGAAGTTTCATTATTCAGTTAAGCTGACGGAAGTCGCTCAATGAGAAAATTTAGATGCTCAGCTCTACCTCCTTTTTACTTATTTAAGTATTATGAGTTCTGTAATATTAATTTACATACAGTAAATTCTAGTAATTGAGCTCAACTATAATTCAAATTAAATTATACATTTAAAATTTCAAATAGTAAATTATTAGATATGCCATCGCCCATATGTACCTACACATCCTATAGCACTCAATGATCACGTAAATATCCAACTCAAAATAAAAGAATTTAAGATCCAATAGTTCCATAGATTATCGCGTATAAACAAACAAATAAACTGCAAAGTCTTATATTCAAATCTATTTGTACCTACTGGTATTTAGTTTAGGATAGCCACTTATTGAGGAAAGCTCTATAACATTACGCTACAACATGTAGAGCAGCAGTGAAAAAGCTGACAAAATATTTTTTATGTGGATAAAACCGCAAAACGTAGCTAGTATTTTGATAAAAATTGCAGGTGTATGTATGTTTGTTAACAATCCCCTAAAGTACCAACCTTACAAAAATTATTTTCAAAAAATCTGCTGGTCCTCTACAAAACGCCGTAAGTATAAAAAAAACCTTGAAAATTTTTTTTCCAACTGCTGCTCATTAAAGGCAATACTTTTAGCATTTTCATCTTCTTTAATTACAAAGCATCGTATATTAAAGATTTTTTAACTTCAAAACAGCGTTCGGAACGTTTGAACAGTAGCTAATGGCGTACACCGTTGATCATTTTTACAAAGGCCCGGCGTTGCTTCACAAAATACACGCAAATTCCCTTTAACTAATTGGTTAGTGAAAACGTAATTATAGGGCATTACTCTGCCTGACAAGAGGGAGCTGTAATTACAAGTACAAATTATTTTCACACTCGTCAACTAAGAATAATAAATAATTTAATTTGTCATTCTAGAGTAGTGTTCCGTTCGCTCCGTTTAAGACGACATGTTGGCAAGATGAATTAAATTAAAGCAGCTGTATAACAGACATCATATTGTGTGACTGTGTGGTAGGAAGTTAATAGTCATTGTTAGATTTTATGGGGAAATTTAATACTTTCTTACAGGATTAACCTACAAACTAAAAATGATGTGATTGTATCAAAACTCATCTCTCAATTAAAATATAACTTGGTGCATATTTAATGCTTTTTATGATAAGCCTATATTGTAACTACCTAATAAACGGCACAAAATTAAGATTAATTAGGTCTTACATTCGCGTCAAACACTGTATGTAATTATTTTATAATAATACACTATACAGATCGCAGGCAATAGGTTGATATTTTTATAATAAAATCTTTATTTCAGCAGTTCAACATAATATAACTAAAATGACAAAAATTACTTAATATACTTTTTCATATTTTTATACTCTAACAACATTCTGAAGAAATCTATAAAAAATATTGGTCCTTTACAAAATAGACCCTACAGCAGGCTTGTAATTATCTCTTAATGAAAACTGAACTACAACTTCTTAATGAAAGAGATGGACCTGAATATTTTCTGCAAAAACTGAACTTTTAAAGACTGAAGTACTACTCTAAAAAAATAAGTTTGATTTATAATCTACGTTCTTACTGTTACAATTAATGTACATGTACTTATATAGATGTGAAAACTAGTAATTGACTGTAATCTCTCTCCCCCTCTAAAATTGAAATCGTAATATTATGTCAACATAGGGTGCTCATATATTAAGCTAGCTTACGCCCGCGACTCCGACCGCGCGGTAAAAATAAGAATAATTAAGCTTTTTTTTTACCTATTTTTCCGGAATAAAAAGTATCCTATTTTATGCCCAGGATAATAAGGTATAATCATACAAGTTTCATCGCAATCGAACCGTTAGTTTTCACGTGATGCCTTCACATACAGACACAGACAGACAGACGGACAGACAGACAGACAAAAAATTTTTTAATCACATACTTGGGTTTGGTATCGATCCAGTAACACCCCTAATATTTTCAATATTTTCAATGTACAGAATTGATCCTTCTACAGATTTATTATCTATATCTATATACATATAATAAAATCGTAGGAAAGTCAAAACTGTACATTGAATATTTTTTTAAAAGAATACATAATCCATGATCTATAATCGATATAGAAGCCAAAAATACAGTTTTTAGAATTTTTGTCTGTTTGTCTGTTTGTCTGTTTGTCTGTTTGTCTGTTTGTCTGTATGTTTGACCGAGCTAATCTCGAAAAGTACTGCACAGATTTACTTCAAATTTTGCATGAATATTCCTAAGAGGTCGGGTGAGGATAGTTTATACATATTATCATGATATCACATTCGCGGGAGGAGCTGTGAACCTTTATTTTTTCTTACCTATTCTGTGTACTACGACAGCGTACAATCTAAAGACTCATGTTTAAATGTTGGTTTCGAGTAAGCCATGCTATTATCTAGCTTTACAAAATAAAAACTATGTCATTAACGTAATTTAGGCAGAGAAACAGTTTAATGAATTAGTAGTATAAAGACAAATTTGAAACAGCGCCATCTATGAAATGTTATAAAAATCAAATCAATTTACACGTTAACTATTGGAAATTAATAATCAAATGACGCATATATAAATGTTGTTTGACAATATTCAGATTGACACTATAAAAATTATGCCATTTAAGTAACTTGGGAAGAGAAACAGTTTTAAAAGGGAAGTTGTATAATGTTAATTTTATCACCATACAAAAATGTTTCCTTTTACCTAACTAGATGGCGTTAGTATCGAATTAGAATTATCGAATCGCGCTATCGTTTCGTTCGCAAAAGGTTATATTATAAAGACCGATCGATCCGCTCCTACTCCCCGTCCGACTAGGGCCCTTCCGAGTTCCGGCCTCCTCCACACAAGCGACTGCAGCCCAAGCCGAGGTTCGAACTTCGAGATCCCTTCTGGGACCTCTCACCTTATTTTGCTTTTGAATAGCTATAAAATATTTGTTGTATCGTTGCTTACAACAGATGCTTTTTTTTCTTTTGAAATATTACCGAAAAGCCGATACAAGAGAAAATATGCAGGGTGTAATCTTTCAGTGTGCACAGGCGATTTTTCCGTAAGTATAACAGATAACAAAAAACTTTAAACTGATATCGAAAGTACTTATCAGTTAACCTAATGAGTAAAATGGCCGTAATACATTTTTAAAAATTAATCGGGATATATCAAAAAAATTATCTTTAAACCCATTTATACATTACTGTATGAAATATGAATATCCCATATACATTAAATATGAAAGATTTTAGCTTTCTTTTTCTTTTTTTGGTTTTCTGCTTTAATTACTTCGCAAATTTGAAGTGGCATTTTCCACGCTTTTTCCGGACATTTTTACGCATTTTCCGGGAATGATCCGGGCATTTCCCAGGCATTTTCTGGGGTATTTCCAGGCATGTCCCAGACATTTTCCGGGCGTTTCTTCCCTGGAATTTTCCAGGCATTTTCGGGGATTTTCCAGGCATTTTCCGGATATTTTTCAGGCATTTTCCGGAATTTTTCCCAGGCGTTTTCCACGCTTTTACCGGACATTTTCACGCATTTTCTGGATATTTTCCGGGGACTTTCCGGTTATTTTCCCAGGCATTTTCCCGATATTTTACGGGCATTTCCCAGACAATTTCCGGACATTTCTTCCCTGGCATTTTCCAGGAATTTTCCGGGGATTTTCCGGATATTTTCCAGGCATTTTCCGGACATTTTCCAGGCATTTTCCCGGACATTTTCCGGATATTTTTCGGGAATTTCCCGGGCATCTTCCAGGGATTTTCCGTATATTTTACAGGCATTTTTCGGATATCCTCGGAAAATGCCCCGGTTAACCCTGGAAAATGCCAGGGAAATGTCCAGAAAATGTCTGGGAAATGCCTGTAAAATATCCGGAAAATCCCCGGTATATGCCTGGAAAATTCCCGAAAAATATCCGGAAAATGTGTGAAAATTTCCGGGAAAAGCGTGGAAAATGGCACTTCAAATTTGCGAAGTAATTAAAGCAGAAAACCAAAAAAATAAAAAGAAAGCTAAAATCTTTCATATGAAATGTATATGGGATATTCATATTTCATACAAGTACCTAATGTAAGGGAGGGTTTGAAGATATTTTTTTTTGATATTTCTCGATTTATTTTTAAAAATTTATTACGGCCATTTTACTCATTAGGCTGATAAGTAATTTCGATATCAGTTTAAAGTTTTTTGTTATCTGTAATACTTACGGAAAAATCGTCTGTGCACACTTAAGAATAAGAATAAGAAGGTAATGTTTATTTTTTACACCATATGAAAGTAGAGATTTCAATGAACAAAAGGCTCCCCAAGTTTTTGAAAAAAGCCGATATTTTGACGGGTGAGTTTTCGATTGAGAATTAGGTTGTTTTTTTGGTATTAATTCAAAATAAGGCGATAAAATAAATATTTTAAATCAAATAAATTACAGTGTATTTGGGACATAATAAAGTAACTTTCCACCAAATTTTAAAATAAAAAATTTAATAAAAAACTTATTAAAATAAAAAAACCAACAACTTGGTTTTTTTCAATTTTTGACCTAAATTTTGAGGTTATGTGAAAAAATTGAAAATACAAAGGTTGTAGATCTTTTTATTACCTACAACTTTGCCGTTGAACTTTTTTCCGTAGGACTTGTAGTTTTGTCGGAAATCGCGAGAAACCATTTTTTATCTTAAAAGCTCCCCCCCTCCCACTTCCCGAACTCGGATTGACCGTAATTTATTTTTCCTTTTATTTTTCCTTTTCATCCTATTGCGATTTTTTTTTTGTTTCAAAAATTATCTACCCTGGTCTAATAGGGTACTTTTTATCGTGGGAAAACTATCCAAAGTCAATTTTCCACGCGGACGAAGTCGCGGGCACAGCTAGTATGTAAATAGATTTGTAATCTAATGTAATAAAAGTAACTAAAGACTCAGCTACACGTTTCTTGAATAAGTTTGAACACAGGCCGACACTTTTACAAATCGTATTAGTTAGCAACCAACTGGATCTAACTTCCTCACCCTGTGTAATATAAGAACAAGTGTTTGTTTTTCCAAACAAATGAAGTATCAGAGAGACTTGATTATACAGGAGTTAAATAGTTCTTCTGTGAGTTCTTCTGGCAAGAAACTCTATTTGCTCTTTATATATTGCTCTTTAAAAGTATTATCAATTTCCGGGATAAGGTTTAAGGTTTAAAGACATTTATTCCCATTAAGACATTAAGTCACTTACATGAGAAACTTAAATTTTAAACATAGGTATTTATAAAAAATATCATTCGTTAGTTAAAAATTTAGAGTAAGTTACATACTATAAACATAAGTTTGGGTTAGGTACTCATTCATTGCATTCAAAGTTTAAGCGTGTGGTCTTCCAGGATGTGTTTCGCTAATTGTTTTTTGAATACAATGAATGAGTTTACACTTTTTAATTTGCTTGGCAATCCGTTATAGAAACGTGCTCCCTCGTATGTTGCCGTTCGCCTTCCATAATTCGTTCGGATCTTCGGGAGGGCAAGATAGCTAGCTCGTCTATTAGGATAGTGGCGATTTGATGTTGAGAATATTATATTTGTATTTATGTTTTTATGTAGCGCTTTGTGGATGAACATACACGTATTATAAAAGTATAATTGTTTTAAATTCATTATTTTAGTATCGTCGTAGATTTTATTTGTAGAAGTTAAAAAAGGATATTTAAAAATGGTTTTAATAATTTTATTTTGTAAAATTTGTAGTGGCGCTAATTTATTTTTGTAAGCGCTACCCCATACTTCTATTAAATACATTAGGTGAGGTTTGACTAACGTGTTGTAGATGGTGTGGCGTAATTTATGAGGAATGCAAGAAGTGATATTACGCAGAGATCTAAGAAGTGCTGATAATTTATTTTTTAGGTGGTCGATGTGATAATTCCATTTTAGAGAGCTGTCGATTCGCAAACCTAGGTATTTCTCGTGGGTTTTATGTTCTAATACAACACCGTTAATTTTAAGTGGAGCGTGTGGTGGAATAATTTTGTTCTGAGCTTTGAATTTAATATAACACGTTTTAGATATATTTATTGTTAGTAGATTGTATTGAAACCATTTATTTAATTTATTTAAATCATTTTGTGCTTGCTTTATCATGTCATGTATAGAGGGACCAAAATAAAACAGACAGGTGTCATCCGCATAAAGTGTTAGATGACCATTTAGTTTTAAATCTTGTAAATTATTAATATAAATTAAAAAAAGCAATGGGCCTAAAATCGAACCTTGTGGTATGCCACACGTAATTGGCAAGGGAATGCTATTGTAGTTATCTATTTTAACGATTTGTGATCGATTTTTTAAATATGATTTCAGCATGTCTAGTGCTTTACCAGTAATGTTAATGGATGCTAATTTCTTTATTAAAAGTTCGTGAGAAACGGTATCGAAGGCCTTTTGTAGGTCAATAAATACTCCCAAAACTAAATTTTTTGCGTCAATGTTCTGTTTTATTTTAGTAGTCAGGTCTATAGTCGCTGACAGAGTGTTACTTTTTGGCTTAAAACCGTATTGACGCACTGAAATAAAATTAAATGAGTCTAAATATTTTTCTAATCTCGTGTGTAAAATTTTCTCTAATATTTTTGACAACACTGGCAACACCGAAATTGGCCTATAGTTACCAGGTTCAAATTTTGAACCACTCTTATAGATAGGAGTTACCTTCGCTATTTTTAACGAATCCGGAAAACGTCCTTGACTTATAGCTTGGTTGAAACAATCGCTTAAGGTATGATTCAATTTTTCTTTAATGCATTTAATTGCTTTTGTGGTAATACCATCAAGACCTGTACTACAGTTTGAATTAAGGTTATTTATAATTTTTAAAATTTCATTAGGTGTACACGGATCAAAAGTGGATAATTCGTACTTTTTTGATGGTGATTTAGGTAAGGTTGAGGAAGAGTTGGTTTGATATTGTAGGGGTATTAAATTTGCTAGACGAGATCCTATTGTAGAAAAATATTGATTAAATATTTGGCATATTTCATTTGGCTCGGTAATATATTCAGAATTTATAAGTAATTTAGTAGGTAAAGTACATTTTACAGTTTTGTTATTAGCTAATTTATTTACTAAAGTCCATAATTTCTTGGGTTTTTTTATATTCCTTGTAAATTCTTGGTAATAGTAAGAATCTTTTGTGTCTTGAATAAATTTTTTTACCTTTATTTTTTGAGTGTTAAATTTTATTTGAAGGTTTTTATTTTTAGGGTTGTTTTTTAGTTGAGACCATAATAAATTTCTTTCGTTAATTTCTGTTAAAATTGCTTTGTTTATCCAGTCTTTTCGGGGCAGATTTAGAAATTTAGTTTTAGTAATCTTACTTTTATCTATAATAGATTTAATTTTATTTTCTAATATTGTATAATCTTTGTTTATTTCAGTATCAACTATAGAGTCAGACAGGGATGATAATCTTTCGTAATTAATTGCTTTATATTGAGTTTTAACACTTTTTGGGGGTAAATATTTTTTTAATTCTACGTATATGTGCTTATGGTCGGAAATACATGAGTTTATTATTGCGAAATGAAAATTATCATTTTGATAAAAAGCCTATGTCTTATTTTTGGTCTTCTTGGTCTTGGTCTTCTTGTATCTACGTACCAAATTACTTTGTAATCGGTTCAGTAGTTTTTACGTGAAAGAATAACAAGCATCCATCCTCACAAACTTTCGCATTTATAATATAAGTAGGATGTAAGAGCACTGTATGTGTATGGTGGTTCTAGAGCATTCCATCTTTTCAATTATATGAATTAACACTGTATTACAAACCTCAAAACCATATCTGTTGTGTAGTCTTTTTTTGTCCAAATTTTATTTATTTACTTTGATAGTTCGAAACAAAATAATTCGTATAATACTAAAAGATATTCACACGGGTGAACGCACTCTCCATTCATTTTCACGTATGAATGACGAGGCTCATTGTGTCAGCCGGAGTGCATAGTAACAAAACTATTTCATTGGAAAACACTTCAAAAGCCAGCTTTTTACAGGCATGAATGAAATTCTTTGATGTTAAAAGAGAAGGGAAATTTACGTTTAAAGTTGAGGCTTGAAACATGCATTTTCATTTTGCTGTGAAATAAATTGGTGTATATTTATTACTGGTGAAATATAAAGGTACTAGGTAATTTTTATAATGTATTTGTCTTCCTTCATTAAAGTTCATGTAATTTTATATTGTAGTCGCACCTTCAATAACTTAAATTTATAAAATATAAATCGCTATCAATATAATATACCTCATAAAATATAATATTATGCAGGCAAGGTATTCCATTCCTTCACAGTTCGCACTTTAAAATTACGCAAAACCTGTACTGTGAAAGCTTGGTAGGTTTACAAAATAAGGGTGGTAAAAACTTTATATATAATTATCACAAAGAATACTACTGTTAAATATACCTTTTAACTAAAATTATTTTTTATTTTAAGCTATTGCATAGCTTCTATCGCGGGCCTTGAGCGCGGGGACCGAATCGAGAAATTCCGTAACGAAAAAACCTCATGCTCGGCTTGAAGGCATGCTATGCAATAGCTTTACCGCGGCAGTCCCCGAGTGCCACACGTCTTTTTATTTCAGGGACAAATCTTCCGCGATTCCTAACCTATCAGGAACTTGGCGACTGAAAAGTTTAGATACCTAGGATACCTAGGTAGAGAAAAATGTTTGCACGTTTGTCTATAATTAGAGAAGTGAAATATAAACAAATGAAATGTTTGTCTTATAAACAAATAAAATCTTTAAATTGTAACATAAGAAAACGTAATATAATCTTGTGACTCCCAAATCTGTTTGATTTGATGGACATTTCCTAGTATCATGTCACAAAACAACTTACATTTTTAAAACTATCAATTACATTATCATCATACAAGGTAAAGCAGTTTAAGTTATTTGTACCAATAGTTTGTTTAATTTATGAAACTTCACCAAACATCCGATTTATAACAAAGGTTTTGAAAATTAGAGCAGTTAATATACATTAATTAATTAATTAATTTAGTTAATATACATATTACTTTATCCGCCTTTCCGCTTTGCCCGCCTCCTTGTTACAGTGGATGACACATGAGCGTAGAACCGAGGGTTCCTGGGTTCGAATCCCGGTGGAGACGAAGAAAAGAAAAGTCTCGGTCTGGCAGGACACAGAAGTCTGATCACCTACTTGTCCCAAAAGATAATCGATCAGTGAAACACATTTATGCATCTGCCCCTTATCTCACTAGGAGACATGGGACTTCACTTTTTATTACTTTGTAAAAAAGTAATATTCTGTAAAATTTTCACCTAGGTATGCCGCATGTAGATATCTACTCAATCTATACAATATTATTTCTATACAAATATCACATCTATACAGTATACACATTTCAAATTAACCTATATGACATCACAAAATGGCGCACAAACTCAAAACATTCATTTAGAAGCGCTTCGAAACGATCCTTTTCTTAGTTACCTACAAACATAAGACATGCAAAAAAAATGCTTTGAATTAAAAAAAAATCAGAAGATAAAAACATACGGAACTTTCAAATGATTATGATAGAGAGATCCAATTTTCGTCATAAACACCACCTATATATATTAAAATGAAGGTGACGGGCGGGCATTTGGAATTGCGTACTTTAAGCTCGTATACGCTTTGAAATTAATATAACAATATAAATAAATTCGAATACATCAATATGAATAGCTTAGAAAATAAAGTGGCTGTAGTGACGGGCGGAGCTAATGGTATTGGGGCTGAAATCGTTAAGGCATTTTTACGTGAAGGTGCAAAGGCAAGTAAACAGTTCAAGTACAATTTAAGTTTTCTTATTTTTTGGGAATAAAATCATATGTGAAATGAGCAGATTTTAAAAGAGATCGTTCTTTAAACAGGTAAAAATTTTAGATATCAATGAAAACGCGGCAAATGATTTGGTTAAAAAATTGGCGGGAAAGCATGGAAAAGATAGAATACAGTTTATAAAATGTGACGTTAGTAAGGAGGATCAACTACTGGACGCATTCGAAAAAATCACAAAGGAGTTCGATTATATTGATGTTATAATCAATAATGCTGGAATAGCGGATGAATCATTTGAAATGTATAAAAAAGAAATCGATTTGAATTTCGTAAGTAAAACTTATAATAAGTGTCCATTTAAAACTTAGGCAAATTCATAAGCTTAGGGATAATAACGGGTCATTTAATTAATATGGTAGTTATTTGTACAAAATATTTGTTTAATTAAAAATTTTATAATATTTAAAACTATACGACTAGGATTTAAGAAACAAAATTCCATGAAGAAAATAAAGCACTCCAGTCTTCTTATTCAATGTTTATCTTAAAAATGTGTCAAAAACTATCGGCAAAAGTTTTGCGAACAACTTTTTATCAGTGAGCGTAAAAATATCGTTACTTTCACGCTTCGCTCACTTTTCTTCGATAAATAATTTCAAAAGTATGTTATGAAGTGGTTATGAATTATATAAGGAATACTTTAAAAAATAAAATTAATTTTTAAGTCATAGACAATAATAGTACCTAAATACTTTGCTTCATTCATACATTAAAATAATTTGTTAAATTCGCTAGACTGCAGTTATAACTTCATCAATAAGAGGTATCGAGTTTATGCGTAAGGACAAAGGTGGTAGAGGAGGCACCATCATCAATGTATCCTCCATCAGTGGTCTTTTGAGAATATCTCCTGGTCTTTTCTTATACGGCGCTATCAAGAATGCTTTGGTCTACTTTGGAAGCTCTATTGGCGTAAGTTCATAAGATAAGCTTATAAATTTCGATTTTTAATTTTGCTTAAACTTCGCTGTAGCAATTTATGTGTTATCCTGGACTAGCTGTGCCCAGAGGTTTTGCCCATATTGCTCCGCTCCTATAGGTCTTGATGATATATCCTATAGCATTCCTCGTTAATGAACTGTCTAACAGTGAAATAATTTTTCTATCGGATCCGTGGTTCCTGAGATTAGCGCATTCAAGCAAACAAACAAACTCTTCAGTTTTATAATATGATTAACGATGACAATATGAATGGTAATTTATATTAACAGGTGTACAATTTTACTTTCTTAATAGTAAGTATCTAAATGCGAAAAGCTTTCCAAATTACTTGTGGAAAATGGAACAAGGCTAAATATTTCCGGTTTAGCACGTTTATATTATGATGGACTCCATTGTACAGTGGAGTAGCTGCCACGGTAGTGCACTAGGTTTTATTTATTTATTATAGAATTTCCAACAAAGGGTTCACGTTTATTACATCTTATTAAAATACATAATCTACCTTTAATTACAGGAAATTACAGCGTTCAATGTTCATGTGAATGTTTGTATGCATGGAAAACTACTAAACGAATTTTGATAACACTTGGCACACTTGGCAGTGATGTAGATTAAGTAAAAGAATAACAATAAAAAATACTAGCTATTGTTCGCGGGTTTCAAATTGTTTTTTTATGAATTTATCAATTTTTGCTCTTTTATATTTTACAGATGAAAGAATATTATTCCAGAACCAACGTGAGAGTGATCACAATTTGTTTCGGAGTCACGCAGTCAAATATAATGTTGACTACAAAAAGCTTTGATGAACAGATAAATCGCGATGGTGAACAAATTATGCGAAATATTGCTTTAAGAAGTCCTGTCCAACCGTAAGTAGTTTCCATAATGCATTTATTAAGACTAGCGTACCGCCCGCGGCTTCGCCCGATTTTTCTAAAACCTAATAAATTATATACTAAAACCTTCCTCTTGAATCACTCTATCTATTAAAAAACCGCATCAAAATCCGTAGTGTAGTTTTAAAGCATACAAAGAATATAGGGACAGAGAAAGCGACGTTGTTTTATACTATGTAGTTAAGAAATACATATAATATGTATTTAATTCTAGTGTCTAGCCTAATTTACAATAATAATTACTTATATATACCTAGCCTATAGCGTACCGTAAATGAGAAAAAACACTGAAAGAATTTTCCAAATCGAACCTGTAGTTTCTGAGATTAGTGGGTTCAAGCAAACAAAGAAACTCTAAAGCGATATATTTACAAGTGCAGATATTTAGTGTAGAGATACACTTATGCCAATTTATTTTGTTTTTATTTCAGTGTTTTTTATTTATTGCTTTTTTTTTTTCAGTGCGGAAGTAGCAGCTAAGGGAGTAGTAGAAAGTTTCACAAATGGTGAAAGTGGAAGCGTCTGGCTTGTGAACAATGGAAGAATTTGCGATATAACTGACAATATAGACCAAGCTTTTGAAGTTATGGCTGAAAAAATAAACATTTGAAATATTATCATTGATCAGCGAATTACAGACGAGAGATGATCTTTTAAAGCATTTTTCTTACATGATAGTCTGTGTATAATATATATTTTTTATATAAATTAATTATTTTATGCATAGATAATTTTAAATAAATATTAATTAGCCCTCTCCACTCCTTTTATCTCTATAAATTATAATGTCCAAATGTTCTGAAAAGGGAGTAGGTACTTACCAAGTTTTTGCTTCACGTAAAGTTTGCATCAAATGTCCTGTTTTATTGAAAGACTAGCTGCTCCGCGCGGTTTCACCCCCGTGGCTCCACCCCTGTTGGTCGTAGCGTGATGATATACAGGGTGTAATCGTTAAGTGTGCACAAGCGATTATTCCGTAACTATTGCAGATACAAAAAAACTTTAAACTGATATCGAAAGTACTTAACCTAATGAGTAAAATGACCATAATAAATTTTTAAAAATAAAACGAGAAATATCCAAAAATGTTACATTAAACGCTCCCATACATTTTATTTCCCATACATTTCGTATTCATAGCAGATTTTCGAAGTGATGTCCTCATTGTGCAATACAATGAGGAGCTCTATTTACAGTTTCTAAATGAACTTCCCTTCAAATTTGCGAAGTAATTAAAGCAGAAAACCAAAAAAAGAAAGAAAAAGCTAAAATCTTTCATATTAAATGTACTAGGTTGATCCAAAAGTAATGATAATTGGGTATTTCCTGTGCACATAAAAATATAAAATAAATGTTTTTAGCTTGCTCATGTATTCACTAAGTAATCACAAAAAAATCATATCAACAGGCCACGTTTCCAATTATTTACATTAATTTGAATGTGAACCGTGCGTGCCAGAATGTTTCCCGACGAAAAGAAGAAACAACGGTTCGACATGTAGAGGGTAAATTTCTAAATTTTTAATGATATCAGGATAATTTTTTTCACGTTTTGTGATCATGGACGTTACCCGAGTTCACCATGTTTATGCTGAAACCAAAAAACAATCAATGTCCTGGATGCGAGCTTCCAAAGTGACGATGAAGAAATTCAAAGTGAAAATCAGTAGGTTAGATTAAAGCGGTAGTTTTTTGGGACGCTGAAGGAATAATTATGGTGGAATATTTTAAAAAGGTAGCCACTTTATTGGGCTCTTACTTAACAGACCAAATTAAAAGATTGCGGTAGGTTAGTAAGGAAAAGAGACATGGCAAACTGCGGACCTGAACGCTGTTTCACCAAGACAACGCACCAGATCACAAAGCGTCAGTTGCGATGGCTGCCATTAAAAAATCGGCATTCCAAATGCTTGAACACCTACCCTATTTTTTTAGATCTAGCTCCTATTTACTTTTATCTCTTTCCTTGGCACAAGAAACACTTTCTTAGCAATAAATTATTTTAAGACAACAGCGAAGTGATGGCCGCGTGGAGGGGTTTTTGTGGATGAAGTCAAAGTTTTTTTTTTTAAGTTTAGGAAAAAAAATATTGAAGTATATTTTCTAGTTAGAAGACTATTTAGAAAACTACATAATTATTATAACTGTAATGACCTTGTTTAATATTGATTATCATTACTTTTGTATCAACCCATGTACATGGGATATTAGTATCTCATACTAAATGTATGGGAGGGTTTCAAGTTAATTTTTTAGATATTACTCGTTTTATTTTTAAAAATGTATTATGGCCATTTTACTCATTAGGTTAAATACTTTCGATATCAGTTTAAAGTTTTTTGATATCTGTAATAGTTACGGAATAATCGCCTGTGCACACTTAACGATTACACCCTGTATAGCCTATAACCTTCCTCGATAAATGGGCTATCTAACACCGAAAGAATTTTTCAAATCGGACCAGTAGTTCCCGAGATTAGCGCGTTCAGACAAACAAACAAACAAACTCTTCAGCTTTATAATATTAAAATAAAATAGATTTGTATTTCCTGTTTTTGTATGCAATAAAGATTATAAAGACAGTACACATAACAAGGTTACATCGGGCATTTATTAGATAAAAATTCAGTCAGATATCTTAATGATACCTGTATTTATACATTTTTTGATTATGAATGTTATAAGACTTCATTTACCTAAATTATATTTCATAACATTTGCAACGTATTATATTTTTAACCCTACAGTGAGTAAAAAAGTAAAATACACATATAGTTAGCAAGTGTACATAAGCCAGTCTAGAAGAAAATTCATAGTTATTATTTCGAAGAACAGTTAATTATTACCAAATCATATAAAATTACATCTAATCCTTTTGGATTCTCCCCGATTACTGCTACTATATACTGTTTATTTTAAATAAATCCTACCTACTACATATTGAAAAAAAAGTCACAAAAATAAATATAAAAATTCTTCATCGCCTGATGTTTGCTCGATGAAAAACTGCCAATGTAAATTACCTAGAAGTGTATAATATATTGATAGGGATAGGTAACTGCATTTACATTTTTATCTTTGTAATTACGGGTTTTATTATTACAATTAACGGCTCTACTTTTTGAAAATAAATTCTAAACTACTAAAAATTAATAAAAATTATAGAAAATTTCTTATTGAGATTCATAAAATCTTCGTAGTAAGTTCTTTAGATATTGGTCCATGGTAAAAGTTAAAAAAAATGTATTATCTCCATAAATATGGCATCAATAATCCGATTGAAATAATTCGTTTTCGTTGCATTGGTTGCATCAATTCGTTCAAAAATTCAAATTTTTCATCGTCATAGGAATATACTTAATTAATATGGTATCATTGCAAATTTTTATCAAACAATTTATTCATTGTATGTATTATACCTAGGAACAAACTACATACCTATGATAAAATATATACAGGGTTACAGGAAAAGTCGATGTAGATCCGTTAAGGGCATGTAGTACACATCATTTCTGAATGATTTCACTAAATAACCTCCCATCCTAAACTTAACCGTTTTCGAGATATTCGAGTTTTAATTTTTTTTATGAAAATGCCCAATTTTTCGGCTATTCAATTGAATATTTTGAATTTTTTTGACTCTTATGATTATTTTTTTGGTTTTTTACATGAAGAATGAGATGCTTAATTACCTCAATGACTAAAATTGCACGTAAGTTAACTAAATAGGTCATTGTAGACGATCGAAACTTAAGAAAATAAGTACAAATTATAAAAATATATTTTTCTTTTCTGGATATCTCAAAAAATTATTATGGCACTTGCTCTGCAGATGTGCTTAAAAACATCTACATTTTATCAGCTATCCAACGAGGTATAACAACCTATGGTTGTATTGAAACTCATAGAAAAAAACACAGTTGAAAAGGTTCAGGTAGTAGGTCTAACGGGTCCCTCGGCTATTGTCCTTCAAGTTAATCCGGTGCGTGTGAGCGAGAAAACTTACGATTTATGCAGATGAGAGTGAGAAAAATAATGTGCAAAAACAAGTTTGGGGATTCAACATGCCCATTGTTTTGTATTTGGTCGTTTGTTGGCTTGCCATCCATTTTAGTCTGCTCATGCGATTCGTCCATGGTAGATGCGAATTATTGTGCTTTCGGATTCCCACACGACTTATGTGTGTGACTTAGGTGACCTACTAATGATCTCCCATTACAATTACTGCGGGACATGTGGTTTCAACATGATGGCTGCTCTGCTCATTTCAGAAGAAGCGTTAGGGAATGGTTGGACACGTAACTATCCTAACAAATAGATTGGACGAGGTTGGCCTTTACCCTGGCCACCCAGATGTCCCGACCTGACCCCATTGATTTTTATGTATGGGGGCACATGAAGAGCCTCGTTTACAGTGAGCCCAACCCCATATCGTTAGTGGAAGTTCTCAAAGAAAGGTTGCTGCTTGTGTGCTGTTGAAATGCTGCTAACGACATAAGAAGAACATTAACCACATGGTGTAGTGAAAAGTGGACTACGTGAAGGAATGAGAAAATGTGTGCGAAATAAAGGTGGACACGTAGAACATGAGCTATAAAATTTTATTCAAAAACATTAGGTGAATAAATGTTATTTTGAACTGATTTATTGTTTCATTTAGCTCACTACAATCACCGACGATCTGTACGCCAACTATGAGTTGAGCGTGAGTGACTTTGTATGCCAACTAGCGTTAACAACGCACCGATTACGTTATTTTCCAAACAATAGCCAGTAACTAGTCACTTACGCTCAAGTAATAGTTGGCGTACGGTCATTATTTGTACGATCGACGATGTGAACAAAAAAAAATGCTATAAAACTGAATGATCTCCTAGGTCAGGATAGCGGGATATCGATGGATGCATGAAGGTTGTACCTAGCCGAGGGAGGCCTATGTTCAATAGTGGAAGCCAGTAGGCTGAAATGATGATGCTGAACTTAAGTCAAATTAATAAGATTAAATAAGGGCTATTTATTCTGACTGCCATGTAGCCTTAGAAACTAAGTTTCACCTTTGAGGTTAATAAATACCCTAGAGTGTTATACCTCGTTGGATAGCTGATAAAATGTAGATGTTTTTAAGCATATCTGCAGAGCAAGTGCCATAATAATTTTTTGAGATATCCAGAAAAGAAAAATATATTTTTATAATTTGTACTTATTTTCTTAAGTTTCGATCGTCTACTATGACCTATTTAGTTAACTTACGTGCAATTTTAGTCATTGAGGTAATTAAGCATCTCATTCTTCATGTAAAAAACCAAAAAAATAATCATAAGAGTCAAAAAAATTCAAAATATTCAATTGAATAGCCGAAAAATTGGGCATTTTCATAAAAAAAATTAAAACTCGAATATCTCGAAAACGGTTAAGTTTAGGATGGGAGGTTATTTAGTGAAATCATTCAGAAATGATATGTACTACATGCCCTTAACGGATCTACATCGACTTTACCTGTAACCCTGTATATTAAATGAAACAATGTGATGTCCCGCCTCGTGATCGAATTTTTTCTATTCTTTATAAAATTTATATAAATGAAACAATTTAAATGCTAAAATAACTGGTTTTAACTAAAAATTTTAACGTAAGTACCTTAGTTTTTTGAAATTTTATTAAACACATTTTAAGTTTTAACTTTATCCAACGGTTTTTAGCTGTTATAATTTATATCAATGACTAGCTGTTCCTCGCGGTTTCACCCGCATTGCTCCCCTCCTGTTGGTCTTAGCCTGATGATAATATTATATAGCCTATAGCCTTTCTCGATAAATGGGCTATCTATCACCGAAATAATTTTTCAAATCGGACCAGTTATAGTTCCTGCGATTAGCGCGTTCAAACAAATAAACTCTTAAGCTTTATAATATTAGTATAGATTATATTAATATAAAGAAAATATCTATCTCCTATTTTATAATTTCTTATTATATACGTTTAATGTTCATGTGAGTGATTCGTAACAAAAGCAATGTACATAAAAATACGCTAAGAATTAAATAATTCGTAGTAGGTAGGTACGTAGATTAATGAAATAAATAAAAAAACCGGCCAAGTGCGAGTCGGGCTCGCGCACAAAGGGTTCCGTAGCAGCAAATATAATAAATTACAGTTAAATCAACCTATCTCAAAAACTATAAGAGATACTTTGATCAAACCAAAAATCGTTGAAAGAGTTAATTAGCATGCATCACCTCTATTTTTTTTAGAATTTTATACCCCGTAGTTATAAAAATAGAGGGGGGGGGACATACTTTTTACGACTTTGAGAGCTGATATCTCAAAAACCGTTCACTTTAAGAAAAATGTTTTTTAGAAAACTTTATATCATTTTAAAAGACCTTTCCATTGATACCCCACACGGGTATGTACATCGAAAAAAAAAAATTCATCCCTCAGTTACATGTATGGGGGGCCCCACCCCCAATTCTTTTTTTTACTATTTAGTGTCATATTTTTGTAGCGGTTCATACAACACATATTCCCATCAAATTTCATCACTGTAGTACTTATAGTTTCCGAGTAAATCGGCTGTGACAGACGGACAGACGGACAGACGGACAGACGGACAGACGGACATGACGAAACTATAAGGGTTCCGTTTTTGCCATTTTGGCTACGGAACCCTAAAAACGACGTGTAGCACTCGGGGACTGCCGCGGTAAAGCTATTGCATGCTAGGTATGCCTTCAAGCCACACCTCCGCCCGTCGGAGTGGGGAGCGTGAGGTTTTTTCGTTACGGAATTTCTCGATTCGGTCCCCGCGCTCAAGGCCCGCGATAGAAGTTATGCAATAGCTTAAAAACATACGGAACTTTAAAAATTATTCACAGAGATATCATTTTTAGTCATTAACAGTCCTATATAATACCTATAAATTAATTGTAAGGAAATCACCAGCGTACATTTCACATTGTGTAGCCGGCGTATACTTTGTCTTTAAAAACATTTTTATTTTATTGGAATATTCAATATGAATAGTCTAGAAAATAAAGTAGCTGTAGTGACGGGCGGGGCTAATGGTATTGGAGCTGAAGTTGTAAAGGCATTTATACATGAAGGTGCAAAGGCAAGTAAAGACCTGTCTATTTTTTTTTTTTGAAAAAAAAATTGTGTGTTTTATTCATCACTAGCGGTCGCCCGTCCGGGCTTCGCCCGTGGTACATATTTCGCGATAAAAGGTGGCCTATGTTCTTTCACTTTCTTGACCATTTAAGTATTCACGGCGAACATTTGCTAAGGCATTCTATACACTGTACGATAAAACGTAAGTTATCTGTTACAATTATTATTCATGTAAATGTCCAAGTGATCATATCGAAAGTGCCCAAGGGTGGGGGGGGGGGGGTTGGGCAAATTAGAATTATTCTTACTTCTAGGTAAATTTTATACATAAAATGTCCTTTAAATTATGTCGTATTATATTTTTAACCCCCGACACAAAAAGATGGGTGATAAGTGTTTGACCGCTATGTGTGTCTGTGTGTGTGTGTCTGTTTGTGCCACCGTAGCTCGCTAACAGGTAATCCGAATTAGATGCGGTTTTTTTAGTTAGGCAGCATATTTTCCGACGCTGGTTCTTTGATAAAGTGTATCAAAATCGGTTCATCCATTTATTATACCTAGGTATATTATTATAGGGGTAAATGTGGGAATGAAAAAAACGAAAGTTGTCAAATATAAGTACCTAAGTGATATATTAAATGAAAGTGAACGACCTATCAGTAACAAATCGGTTCATCCATTTATTTAATACTAGATTTCCGCCCGCGGCTTCGCCCGCGTTTGCAAAGGAAAACCCGCATAGTTCCCGTTCCCGTGGGATGTCCGGGATAAAAACTATCCTATGTGTTAATCCAAGTTACCCTCTATATGTGTGCTAAATTTCATTGTAATCGGTTCAGTAGTTTTTACGTGAAAGAGTAACAAACATCCATACATCCACACTTCCATACATCCATACATCCATACATCCATACAAACTTTCTCCTTTATAATATATTTTTAATTTTTAATTTTAATTTTTAATATAGGTATAAAAGTGGTACTTAATAAAAAAATGAATTTGTCAAAAATATACTCAAGTGACATATCATATGAAAGGGCATGACGTGTAAAGTTTAATTAGACATGTTTTATCAAAATCGGTTCATCATATTATACCTTTTTATGGGTAAAAGTGGGAATGAAAAAAAAACGAATGTTTATATTTTTTGGTTTTTATGGCATTCAAATGCTTTATAAATATAAATTTATAAAGAATAGAAAAAATTCGATCACGAGGCGGGACTCGAACCCGCATCCTTCGCGCCATTCCGGGGCGGATGCCTAACCAACTCAGCCACTCGTGACCCGCCCGAGTAATCGAATTTATTCTATCCTTTCAGTTTTATGTGTCTTAAGGGACACACCGCGCGCCATCTATTGAAATGATTTAACAACCATCTCAACCAATATGAAGCACTTTTCAGTGAATACAATATTGTAACGATGGAACACGACCTTTTCTTGAATTTATATTTTTTGGTTTTTATGGCATTCAAATGCTTTATAAATATAAATTTATAAAGAATAGAAAAAATTCGATCACGAGGCGGGACTCGAACCCGCATCCTTCGCGCCATTCCGGGGCGGATGCCTAACCAACTCAGCCACTCGTGACCCGCCCGAGTAATCGAATTTATTCTATCCTTTCAGTTTTATGTGTCTTAAGGGACACACCGCGCGCCATCTATTGAAATGATTTAACAACCATCTCAACCAATATGAAGCACTTTTCAGTGAATACAATATTGTAACGATGGAACACGACCTTTTCTTGAATTTATATTTTTTGGTTTTTATGGCATTCAAATGCTTTATAAATATAAATTTATAAAGAATAGAAAAAATTCGATCACGAGGCGGGACTCGAACCCGCATCCTTCGCGCCATTCCGGGGCGGATGCCTAACCAACTCAGCCACTCGTGACCCGCCCGAGTAATCGAATTTATTCTATCCTTTCAGTTTTATGTGTCTTAAGGGACACACCGCGCGCCATCTATTGAAATGATTTAACAACCATCTCAACCAATATGAAGCACTTTTCAGTGAATACAATATTGTAACGATGGAACACGACCTTTTCTTGAATTTATATTTTTTGGTTTTTATGGCATTCAAATGCTTTATAAATATAAATTTATAAAGAATAGAAAAAATTCGATCACGAGGCGGGACTCGAACCCGCATCCTTCGCGCCATTCCGGGGCGGATGCCTAACCAACTCAGCCACTCGTGACCCGCCCGAGTAATCGAATTTATTCTATCCTTTCAGTTTTATGTGTATTAAGGGACACACCGCGCGCCATCTATTGAAATGATTTAACAACCATCTCAACCAATATGAAGCACTTTTCAGTGAATACAATATTGTAACGATGGAACACGACCTTTTCTTGAATTTATATTTTTTGGTTTTTATGGCATTCAAATGCTTTATAAATATAAATTTATAAAGAATAGAAAAAATTCGATCACGAGGCGGGACTCGAACCCGCATCCTTCGCGCCATTCCGGGGCGGATGCCTAACCAACTCAGCCACTCGTGACCCGCCCGAGTAATCGAATTTATTCTATCCTTTCAGTTTTATGTGTCTTAAGGGACACACCGCGCGCCATCTATTGAAATGATTTAACAACCATCTCAACCAATATGAAGCACTTTTCAGTGAATACAATATTGTAACGATGGAACACGACCTTTTCTTGAATTTATATTTTTTGGTTTTTATGGCATTCAAATGCTTTATAAATATAAATTTATAAAGAATAGAAAAAATTCGATCACGAGGCGGGACTCGAACCCGCATCCTTCGCGCCATTCCGGGGCGGATGCCTAACCAACTCAGCCACTCGTGACCCGCCCGAGTAATCGAATTTATTCTATCCTTTCAGTTTTATGTGTCTTAAGGGACACACCGCGCGCCATCTATTGGAATGATTTAACAACCATCTCAACCAATATGAAGCACTTTTCAGTGAATACAATATTGTAACGATGGAACACGACCTTTTCTTGAATTTATATTTTTTGGTTTTTATGGCATTCAAATGCTTTATAAATATAAATTTATAAAGAATAGAAAAAATTCGATCACGAGGCGGGACTCGAACCCGCATCCTTCGCGCCATTCCGGGGCGGATGCCTAACCAACTCAGCCACTCGTGACCCGCCCGAGTAATCGAATTTATTCTATCCTTTCAGTTTTATGTGTCTTAAGGGACACACCGCGCGCCATCTATTGAAATGATTTAACAACCATCTCAACCAATATGAAGCACTTTTCAGTGAATACAATATTGTAACGATGGAACACGACCTTTTCTTGAATTTATATTTTTTGGTTTTTATGGCATTCAAATGCTTTATAAATATAAATTTATAAAGAATAGAAAAAATTCGATCACGAGGCGGGACTCGAACCCGCATCCTTCGCGCCATTCCGGGGCGGATGCCTAACCAACTCAGCCACTCGTGACCCGCCCGAGTAATCGAATTTATTCTATCCTTTCAGTTTTATGTGTCTTAAGGGACACACCGCGCGCCATCTATTGAAATGATTTAACAACCATCTCAACCAATATGAAGCACTTTTCAGTGAATACAATATTGTAACGATGGAACACGACCTTTTCTTGAATTTATATTTTTTGGTTTTTATGGCATTCAAATGCTTTATAAATATAAATTTATAAAGAATAGAAAAAATTCGATCACGAGGCGGGACTCGAACCCGCATCCTTCGCGCCATTCCGGGGCGGATGCCTAACCAACCCAGCCACTCGTGACCCGCCCGAGTAATCGAATTTATTCTATCCTTTCAGTTTTATGTGTCTTAAGGGACACACCGCGCGCCATCTATTGAAATGATTTAACAACCATCTCAACCAATATGAAGCACTTTTCAGTGAATACAATATTGTAACGATGGAACACGACCTTTTCTTGAATTTATATTTTTTGGTTTTTATGGCATTCAAATGCTTTATAAATATAAATTTATAAAGAATAGAAAAATAGAAGAATAGAAAAATTGGTTGAGATGGTTGTTAAATCATTTCAATAGATGGCGCGCGGTGTGTCCCTTAAGACACATAAAACTGAAAGGATAGAATAAATTCGATTACTCGGGCGGGTCACGAGTGGCTGAGTTGGTTAGGCATCCGCCCCGGAATGGCGCGAAGGATGCGGGTTCGAGTCCCGCCTCGTGATCGAATTTTTTCTATTCTTTATAAATTTATATTTATAAAACGAATGTTGTCAAATATTCCCAAGTGACATATCAAATAAAATTGCATAACGGGTGAAGTACACTTAGTTATATTTTTATCCAATTCGGTTTATCCATTTATTAGATTACAGCGGTAAAAGTGGGAATGAATAATGTGGTCAAATAATATACTCAAGCGGCATATCAAAATATGAAAGGGCAACGTGTGAATTACAATTAGTCATATTTTATCGAAATCGGTTCATCCGTTTATTACATTTAGGGCTTTTTAGGGGTGACAGTGGGGATAAATAAACCAAATGGAGCATCAAACTACAGGATATGACGTGTACATATAGGTACAATTAGATATGGTTTACATCAAAATCGGTTCTGCCATTTACTAGGGATGGAAAGGGAAGGGTTGAAAGTCTGTGAAAGAAGAGGGGATATGGGTGCGAGAGGATAGCCACACCCTGGAAATTTTGAACTCTACTCAAAGCTACATAGGCCTGGCCCTTGGCAATATTTTTTCCTAAGTATACCACTTCTTTTGCCACTGTGGTCCATTACAATTTGTGCACGGTTACGGCCCAACTTAAAAGATGTCAAGGAGCAACAAACTTATAGATATCAATATGATGTAGGAATGTAATATGGAGGTAGAGGTAGGTCTCGCTCACTTGAAAATATTACATGAAAATAAGAAACCGAAAGGAATAAATAATTATTTTACAAACTTCCCGACGATCTTTAAAATTAAGTACCATATATGTATTTTGATAATGAGGTATATTATGATGATGTTGGCATGGCAGCCCCGATGACTTTGTTTTTTTTTTATAAATATTTAAAATGGTATTTATTTTTAAAAATCTTCGGGAAGTTTGTGAAATTATTTATTCCTTTTTCTATGCATGCACTTTTCTTCGTAGCGCTGTTTTTTTTTATTTAATTTTTATTGCACGGTCTAAACGGTTTAGTTACTACCTACAGGCGTGAGAAAAGATCTTCAGGAAAGATCTGATTTGGATTTTGTGCTGGATTTGATAAAAACTGAGTATCGATTAAGCTGATCAGTTGCTGCACGATACATAGTTAAAAACATCCATACAAGGAAGGAAGGAAAAGAAATTTGCTCCCCTCCCCCCTGGTGCCTAAAAATAATATGACATAATTTAAAAGAAATTTTACGTAGAAAATTAATAAGGCATTTTTTTTGTATTGTTTAGCTCAGTTTAGTAATAAATTTTACTTACAGTTTTTTTAATTATTTATGGTAGTCTGTGTTTACTCAATAATTTAAAATAAGTAGTAACTACTATGCAGTCACTATTCCACGCGGACGAAGTCGCGGGCACAGCTAGTATTAAATACAATTATTGATAAGTAAGGATAGGGATTAGAAACGAGATTGATATTGAGAGGGGATATGAATGTGCTCACTACACAGACTCACTATTGACTCTCTTTTATATTTTACTAGCTTTCCACCCGCGGCTTCGCCCGTGCAGTCAAAGAAAAACACACTGCACAGTTCCCGTTCCCGTGGGATTTCCGGGATAAAACCTATCCTTTGTCCCGGGGTATCAAAATATCTCAATACCAAATTTCATGCAAATTGGTTCAGTAGTTAGATACGGCGTGATTGAATAACAGACAGACAGACAGAGTTACTTTCGCATTTGTAATATTAATAAAGTATGGATTTTCCATTTTACAGAATTGCAAATATATTTTTCATGAAATGAGCTATTTTAAAAGAGATCTTTTAACAGGTGACAATTTTAGACATCAATGAAAGCGCAGGGAATGACTTGGTACATAAGTTGGCGGGAAAATATGGCAAAGATAAAATACAGTTGATAAAATGTGATGTTAGTAAGGAAGATCAACTACTGGGCGCATTCGAAAAAGTCACCAAAGAGTACGATTATATTGATGTTATAGTTAATAATGCTGGCATAGCTGACGAATCATTTGAAATGTATAAAAAACAAATCGATATAAATTTCGTAAGTAAAACATATTGTTAAATTTAATATTTTGGATGTTAAACCACAGGTTAAACGTAACCCTACGTTCACACTGTTCACACGGAGACACGACTTGCCGAATCTTAATTTCATCGGATTTGAAAAAACCGAATGTTGTATTCACAAAGCTAAGGTCATTATGATATGAAATAATATACGCAAAATCTTTATCATTTAATTAAGCACATATTTTTCACATTCACTAGACTGCAGTTATAACTTCATCAATAAGAGGAATCGAGTTTATGCGTAAGGACAAAGGTGGTAGAGGAGGCACCATCATCAATGTATCTTCTATCTGCGGTCTTATTCGGTTAACTCCTGGTCTTTTCTTATACGGAGCAATCAAGAGTGCTTTGATCCACTTTGGAACTTCAATTGGCGTGAGTTCTTTTATGTCAGATTTCCTTTTTTTTTCTGCAACTATACTTACCTACATTGCGGCCTGTGTCCGTATACACTATGAATGAAAATGTAAATATTTGAGACTTAAATTAACACAGGTATTATAGTTTTTTCACCCTTTTAATATTACTTTAATGTACATATAAATATAATAATGTATTATGTATGAATGACCCCTATAACACAGGTTTAACCTAGCATAGGGGTCATTGTTTAAACTCTGTTTGTAACAAAATGTATGTACCTGCAAATTAGATCTGTATATTCCATGTGTTTGTTTCTGAGTCAAATAAACTTTATTTTATTTTATTCTTTATTAAGAGTAAGTAAGTAATAATAATATCTACATGCAAAAAGCTTTCCAAATTATTCATGAAATCGAACAAGCATAAAGAAATTTAAAATGATTATTTCCAATGTTTTCAAGTTTTACGTTTATGTAATAAGTACATAAGTAATATATATTTTTTTTTCATATATTTTTTTTACGCAGGTTAAAGAATATTATTCTAGAACCAATGTGAGGGTGATCACAATTTGTTTCGGAGTTACGCAGACAAATATAGTATCCACATCGAAAAGCTTTGATGAACAAATAACTCGCGACACTGAGCAAACGATGAGTAAAATTCTCTTAAGAAGTCCATTCCAATCGTAAGTCGTTACGTAATCAAGGCAAGTTTAAATTTTAATACTTTCCATAAATTATTAATTTCAATTTTATTATACAGTGCCGAAGTAGCAGCTAAAGGAGTGGTTGAGAGTTTCACAAATGGCGAAAGTGGAAGCGTCTGGCTTGTGAACAATGGACAAATTTGCGATATCACTGAGAATATAGACCAAGCTTTCGAAGTTATGGGTGAAAAAGTCAATATTTGAAAAAACGCAAACAAATGGCTGAATAAAATTTATTTCTTGTTACGTGATATTTTATTAAATACCTACCTTATGTAATAAATATCATTCAAATCATTAACCAAACTTTATTATTTTACCACTAAATACACCAATTATGTTTGTATAATCCAAGGTGTAATCAATATTTTTACGAAGAAAATCGGTATTCAAATTTCAAAATACCTTGTCCACTAGGTGCATTATTTTGTGACATTGAATGATTTTGATAGACATTATACATAGACACTAGTCATACGTCAATTGTCATTTGTCATTTTGTTAAACAATAGGAACGTATTTTTTAATTTCGATGCAATAATAAGCAATTCAAGTTATCAAAATGAATCAAACAATAAATGTTGATCAGTTAAATTCCGCTTTAACATCTCTAAGAACTCTACGATCTAGCGTGAGTCATGTATTCGAAACCTTATCGAATGGCCTCAGAGCCGACCACGGTGAAGACGGAAAGGACAAATTCCTTTTAGAACTCCAGGAACTTCTTAACAATGTGAATATAAACGTACGAGATTTGGAACAAACAGTGAACGGTTTACCGATACCTACGGCACCGTTCAATTTAGGTAATACTACCTTTTTAAGTCAGGAAACAACACAGGACCGGCAAGCGTTGTATACTCAGTTAGTAAACAGTTACAAGTGGACGGATAAAATACACGAATACAGTTCGTTTGCTCATACTTTGTTAAGTCAAAACTCTCTCAAAAGATCGAACCTTAACTCTGGCAGTACGAAACGTCGAGGGAAACTACACAGTAACCACAACGTCGCTCCGTTACAAGTAGACAACGTAATAAATAACATAGATCGATCTTACAATGATATGAAAATAACGATATCGCGGCCGTTCGCTAGCAATGCTGTCGTCCAAATCAACTTGAGCCACGTCTTGAAAGCTGTTGTAGCATTCAAAGGGCTCTTAATGGAGTGGGTGATGGTGAAAGGTTATGGGGAGACACTAGATCTGTGGACAGAATCTCGTCACAATGTGTTCCGGAAGGTAACAGAAAATGCACATGCAGCTATGTTGCACTTCTATTCCCCTATGCTTCCAGAATTGGCTGTGCGTTCGTTTATGACCTGGTTGCACAGCTATGTGAATCTATTTAGTGAGCCGTGCAAGAGATGTGGATGTCACCTGCACCACACCTCGATGCTACCACCAGCCTGGCGTGACTTCCGCACACTTGACCCGTTTCATGACGAGTGCAAACAATAGTCCATGTGGTATTGAATGGGAAAGAGAGGCGGCGGTCGCGGGTAGCTTTCCCATTCAATACGTTAAATATTATTATGAAGTGCTTAATGGATTGTGAACTGAATTGTGTAAATATTTTGTTTATTGTGTATACTGAAGGAACAATTTGATACTGTAATAGTATTGGAATGTCCAAACCCAAACTGTCTTTACTGTCTTACTGATAATGGTTTACTGATTAATGTGTAAAATTGATTTCTTCATGTGAAATATTATATGGTTGATGATGGTGATAATATAATATGGTTTTGTAGTAAATATTGTTTGTTTATCACATTCATAACAATATTATAATAAATATACAAATTAATAACTAAGATATTTTCATAAGACTAAGGTATCTAGGAAATAGGATGTAAATTTAAAATAAAAAACAGAAAATGTAATATGGCAATTTTATTTTTATACATATAAATAACTTAAATTTTTTTATGTAAGTCCACTGACCTCTATAACTATATGCTGGACTGGCTATCCCATACAAAATGACAGCTATTTGCTGTGCCGATTCAAAGCGCCCCCGGTGAAAGTTCTGAGAACTAATAAGATTACAAATTTCGTCGCTTCGTTTTGTTTACACAGGTTTAACCTCTGGATAATCTGAGTCTGAATCAAAAATAGTGTCGGTAATATTTCTATCATTGTAGTCGATATCAGAAAAGTTTTTATCGATAATAAACCATTTGTTTTACATCACAAGTATTAGTTCCATTCCCCCTCACTGGCCTCACTGTTGCCGTCAGCGCCAAAATGGCGATTTTCAAATAGGCACAAAAAAATGACAGCAGTAGCCTGTCCAGCGTATAGTTATAGAGGTCAGTGTGTAAGTCCTACAACTGTGTAATATTAAATCACACTAAACCACAACTGACTTCAATTACAACAAAACTTATCTATACTATACTAATATTATAAAGCTGAAGAGTTTGTTTGTTTGAACTCGCCAATCTTGGAAACTACTGGTCAGATTTGAAAAATTATTTTGGTGTTAAATAGCCCATTCATTGAAGAAAGCTAAGAATCTTGCTAAGACCAACAGGAGCGGAGCACTACGGGTAAAACCGCGGAGCGCAGCTAGTTCATTATATGTATAAATACAAATTATACATCATTCCTTCTAAAATTCTAATAATTTAAATACTAATCAGTAATCACTAAGCAAACGGCCGACACATTGCTACAGTATGATCGACACTACACTTCACAGACAGCACATGAGCACCGATACCAACTTTTAACGGAAAGTGTTGATCTTTTACATGCCCCAAACCTAAACAACCGTGCCTATTTCTACCCCATGTATACAAATCTCCATTGTTAGTAATTGCTGCTAAATGTCCGATACCACAAGCAACTTTCACCACCACGCTTTCTGGGTTGAATTCGTTCCTGCCAAATAGTGGTGCTGGTATCTGTGTCGGTTTGGGTGTGTGGTGCACGTTTGGTCCAAGACCCAGTAAACCGAAACCCCAGACAAATACGTCACCTTGATCTGTAAAGAATTTTAAAGATTTTATCGAAATAATTAATAAAATATTAAAAATAATCTTTACCAGATAAGTTAAAACTAAATTGAACCAAAACAATCTTAAAATGTTTGATTATAACAAATAGATTAAGATTTTTTTTAGCAGACTGACTAAATTTTTAAACCATAAAAAAATTCTGCCCTTTTTATGAAATAACATATCAACAATATTTAGCAAAATTACTTTTTACCAATTAATTTCTAGACAGTTGAGTGCAGTTTCATTGAAAGAATACTTACCATTACAAATAAGGCAGAATGATCCACCCGCGGCGATATCTACTATTTTCCCTAACCCTCTTGTGAATTGCACTAAAGCATAGGACGTGTTCACTTGCTGTTGATCCGTAGACATTGGTATTTGACCATATTCTGAATTACCCCAGCCGAAAAGTTCGCCTTTGTCTGAAATATAAATAAGATAATCTGATATATAAATATATATTTATTTATTGTAGAGCAAAGCACTTAAACTTCATAATATTCTCAATTAATTTATAACATAACATTAGAAAATAATATAAAATGTTACAAGTGAAATATCTGTACCTTCAGCTAAGATTGCCTATCGTTAAAATGCTTTTAGCAATAAAATTATAGTAAGCATGTTTGACTTTCTTTTTTTACAAGAAACAGATTCTCTTGTAAGCCAACATAGTCCTAACATTTACATTTTACATACCCAGAACACCCATTTACACGAAACTATTTCAAAACAAATTTGGTCCTTCAAGCCGGATCACTCACCATTCAGCGCAAGCACACAGTCGGCAGTGGACGCAATCTTGACCACCTTCTCACTGGTAATATCTCCACACACGGGCGCTGGTGGTCCTTGAGCTTCGAACTTCCCGAGCCCGGTCTGACCGTCTGCCCCCCACCCGCAAGAGTATACTTTACCAGATTCTGTTAGGAAAAGGCTAAAAACGAATACATAATAGTTTAAGTGAATTAGAGATATGTTTAATGGTAAACTAATATTATAAATGGAAAAAAGTGTTTGATTGTCTTTCTATAACGTCGCAACGAAGCGATTTTATTAAAAATAAGATTTCTGAGAATGTTTGAATTCCAGTAGCAATGCATTAAATTTACTATAATCTATAAGAATATTATAAAGAGGGAACATTTGTTAAGTATGCCAATCACTTGATGTAATAAAAAGTAAACTGATTTTGAAAATAGTTTTACATATAAAAAGATTCTTAAAATAAGAAGTCTTAAAATAACAATTAAAAAGTATACCTGTGATCTTGTCCGGCGACCACATCCACAATATTATCGCCTCCAAGCCTCTTAATATGGTGCGAATGCATGCTTCCACGGTACTCCTCTGCGGGATTAATCTTCCTTCCACACTGACCATATGCGTTATTGCCGAGAGTGTAAACTCCTTCGTTGTCTGTTAAAACTAGTGTATGGGCACGACCAGCAGCTAAGCTGATTACCTTGAATATTATATACATTTTCTTTTATTAAAAAAAATACAGCATAAACTTTTATGTAAACATTTTTATATGATTATTTATTGCAATGCAAATGCTATAGCGAAAGACATAAGACGTCTAGTTTTTTATTGCTATCAAACTAAAACTGAAAATAGTTAGGTAATTATTCTATAGGTGCTTACTTCCGTAGCTTCACTTGAAAATTCAATAGCTTAACAAATTATATACTTTAACCTTCTTCAAGAACTAGGTACTCAATTAAAATAAAACCACATCAATATCCATCGCGTCATTTTAAAGATAGATGCATACATAGGGACATGCAAACAGTGGGAAGTGACTTAGTTTGATTTATAGTGATTTATTGATCATTTTACTAAGAAAATTAAGACTTTTATTCACCTTACTTTCCAATGACTTATAAGGGATGTAAATTGGTGCAGGACTGAGCAGCATTTCCAGAGGATGTCCCATTTTTGGTGCATGGTATCCAATCTGTGAGTCTGTATTGATACCAGTACCAAATACTTTATGCTGCTCATTTGTTTTCACTGCCGCTACTGTAAAACCGTATCCGCAGGCTATTTGTGTGACCTGCAATTCAAAATAATAGTTGTAAGTAAAAGGAAGCTTTGTAGAAATAACTTAAAATTGTATTTTTTAAATTTAAACTTATTCATAAGAGCAATGTTTAAGCAAGAGATCTTTTCCTAAATTGAATACACAAGATTATTTCCTGCCAATATTTTGGTCTATTACAGTTATAGAAGTTTGCTCCTCAAAATATATCTTCTTTAACCATAAATAATATTCAATTCTCGTAAGTACAATAGTTAACTATTAATGATATATGTCACTAAAACTTTAAATACTTACATCAAATCTCTCACAAAAAGTAGATCTCATTGGATGCCAAACCAGTTTGAAATCATTTTTATACGATTTCTTGGATCTATGCTTTCCACGCGGCAAGTGAATTCCAAGAGCTCCTGTCTCAGCCAGACCCCATACATACACCCTTCTACCTGAGCTTTTACTCACTGGGTACTGAAATACTGAACAAAATTTATAAGTTAACATACTTGAAATTATACCTAAAATTATTCAAAATACAGTTTTAATCGAATAATAAGCTCTGACTGGGTGACTTGAATAAGTATGCAAATCAAAAATTAATGTACTGTTTAAGTTTCAATTAGTTTTAATACACAATAGTCACAAAATAAGTACAAATGTTCAATTTCTAATAAGTTAAACTATGAATTATTGTCATACAAGTAATTCAGTAATTCCCTTCTTTCAGGAATTTACAGAAATATGTTATTAAACTAATTGCTATGAATTTAAAGTTTTGTATTGAATAAGTTTATACGATATTTAATAAATTTACTTGGTAATTGCTCCTCCTCCTTAGGATCGTGTATCTTTTTTTTGGTTGTTGCGGTGCGGCTTATTAAAGAAATACTTGTGTTTCTGTTCCTGAATAGTACTTTTAAAGTATTCATCTCTGCTTTTTTAATTATAATATTGTATTTACGGAATAATCATGTAGACTCATGAGATTTCGAAAAAATAAAATCGTATTTTGCTTGTATTTTGTATTTCGTGCAGTTTTGTTTTGACTTTGAACTTTTTTTTCATTCTTGACAGTTGACAACTGACATTAACTGAACAACGATGGGGATTTTGGTTAAAATTTAAGTTTGGTGATAAACACAGGTGATAAAGGGTGATAAACACAGGTGACCAAATTGAGAAATTCCGTAACGAGAAAACCTCACGCTAGAAAAAATTCGATCAGGAATGGGAAATTCGAACAGGATCAGGATGGTTCTTATGGAGAGAAAACGTAAACATGTACCACGGGCGAAGCCGGGGCGGACCACTAGTTCTTTATAAATTAAGCACAGAATTTAAATTTTTAGGCTTTCATTTTACTGGGGTGTACCCCAGTAAAATAAACCATAGAATACCTATGTCAAATGCTGTGGTCAAATGTGAAATGACATATTCTATGGTACCACGTGGTACCTTATCATATCTTATGCATTATGACGTCATAGTTCATGCGTTTGCTCTGACCAATGGTGTCGCGTTTTATATATTTGAATTTCCCAGACTTTTTAGGCCTTTTTAGAAATTAGTTTCTCAATGAATTTTAAATTATATCACAAAATATTAACAGGAGCTAATAAAGTTTATTAAAAAAAATATTTGAGACTAATACGAGTTTGCATATTCCCTATTATTTATCAAAATCCAACTCAAAATCTACACTATCCATTGGTGAAAATGAGATGTTAATTGATAATCCATACTAATATTATAAATGCGAAAGTAACTCTGTCTGTCTGTTACTCAATCACGCCTTAACTACTGAACCAATTTGCATGAAATTTTGTATAGAGATATTTTGATACCCAAGAAAGGACAAAGGATAGGTTTTATCCCGGAAATCCCACGGGAACGGGAACTATGCGAGTTTTTCTTTGACAGCGCGGGCGATGCCGCGGGTGGAAATATATTAATTGTTAATTTATCGCAGACAGAAGAGACGGGGGACTTTGTTGTACTCACGTACCTACTGCTAGAGAAATGAAAACAATTGAGCTATTAAACACCTTTAATTTAAACACCGAATACAAGAATCATAGACAAACATAGACATCTATTTAATTTTTGACAAGAAATTTGCGCGGTATTGTGTATTTTGGAACAGGGCTTTTATTAAGTTCCTCAGTTCTTCCGTGTTGAAGTGAATTGCAAGTGGTCCAGTGCCATCTTTCCAGTGACTCTCAAGGTCGCGAAGTGAGGCGCCGAGCACGAAGATCAACTCTTTGAACTTTAGCCACGGTGGTACGTTCTTCTCGACGTCCGATGGTCTCTGAGTATGTGAATTTTAGAATTTTAAGTATAATAAATAAAATAACATTGTAATAATTATTAAATTGAGGCAATCATAAAATAAATATGTATAACATCTGTTATGAAAATAGTTTAAAGTTGTAACAAACTCATAAATTAATTTCTTAAAAACATTGTAACTAGGTGTTATCTAAAAATAATATTAGCAATGCGATTTTCTTTACATTTTGCTTCTGAACGATATTTGAAAACTTAACATAATAACACAATTACATTTCATTTAAAATATTGTAAACTAAAACATTTCTCACATGAAATAGTTGCGGTATCTTCAGCACAACAAGGTTATACATATCAGTGAGTTGGGTTGCCATCTCTACGGAGATGTCCTCCACCGTGCACACGCGATGGATCAATTCGTCCAGAAACATCGTTGCAAGTGTTGCCATTAGTCTGAAAAAAAAATTCATTACTTTAGAATTTAGATGAAAAGATGGAGAAGATATGTATATAGATTTTTTTTATCATCTTTTAAGTAAAAAAAAAAATACTCAATTACAATCAGCAGAAAATACTTTTACGCTCATAATATAAACTACACTTTGGATAAATTGAAAATACCAGTACAAAAGCTAGTAAAACTCGGTAATCGTATTATGTTTCCTTTACATTTCTCGTATAAGTATAAATAAAATTACCTAGTAAACACATTGGAGGGGAATACGCCTATCCAGACATTCTTCAATATCTGCAACTGCCGCAAACACTGACGAATAGCCGCCTCTGCGTTCGCGCTTAGCACATCCTTCACTACTATACAGTTTAGATCTGAAATAAAACGATTTTAAAGCATTTTCTTGCGTTTTATTTTATGCACATTAGATTATATTAGAATTTTTTTTTACTGTGACCAACGACGATGATTCGACGATTTTGTCAAAATAAAGTCGCATAATAAAAAAATTATCATACCGAAAATATCACAAAAATTATAATAAATAATTAAATGTGTAATTTTTTAAATCATACATACCAACTTTGAAAAGGCAAAACATTAACAGCAAACTAATATGTTAAATTTTAGACAAATTTACACCACTAACCAGACGTCCGTATATTATCCAATATCTGTTTCCGTTGCTGCTGCATCTGCATCGTCAAGTACTTATATCCGAGGTCCCTCATCTTCTGCACGAGGTCCACGAAGCTTATAGCATACGTCACCTCGCGCCCCTCCAGGAGGTTCATCCATTTGTCTCCGAGCGTTTGCAGGTTGTGCGCTAGGTACATGCAGTTGTTGTGGAAGAGAGCTGTAATAACAGAGTTGCGATTTTTACATTTATTTGTATCTTCATTCAAGGAATAATCAGAAAACATGAGAGTTAATCCATCATTAAATTTTTTCGTAAATCACAAAAATGATTGTACATAATATCACATACAATAAGCAGTGACAATAGGTTATATTCGCAAAATTACAAATTTCCGTTAGTTACTCACCAACATATTGTGGAATTGTGAGCAGGAAATTCTCATGATGGTACGGCACCACAGCGTCATACAACTCGAAAATCAACCTCACTGTGTTATACAGCTTTTTGCAGACCACATCAGAACACTGAACTGCTTGCTCCATCACCCCATATACATGATCTAATAACTCCTGTGCAGTCTTGGATATCATACACCTTGGAAAATAGAAGAGACTGCTAGGTATTGTTGTATCCAAAAGAGCCAATGCTTCATTATATTCCTGAGCGCTTTCTCTCCTTAATTTGCCGCCTTCAGGAACCTTTTCCACACCAATCGACATTGAAACACTTAAATCCTTTAGCATGATACTTCTAGCGGTTTCTAGAAAATATTGGCTAGATCGTAGGGCAAATAGTAAGTCTATATTCTCCATATAGTCCAGCATAGAGTAGCCCTCCTCAGGATAGAAGTGCACTGACGATAGGAACATTTGAAAATTGCCTATTACTGCTGTCACTTCGTTATAAGCTTGTAAATCAGTAATATTGCAGGGCACTGTATGAATGAAGACTTCTTTAACGATCATGTCTGTGAATTCGTCACGGAGCTGACGACCAATTAAACTCATCACTGTTGTTGATCTCTTAAACTCTACAGTCAACTTTTCGCTTAAATAATGGAAGAATAATCGAACATTCGTTATTACTTCATCATAAGTTGGCATATAGTCCTTTTTATCTTCTATGGACACTGTAACAACAAGTACGTCATCTGTTTCTGAATAAGTCAGACAATACTCATGCATGTACGGTGTAAGAACCTCCTTCATAATAAATTGTGCCAATTCATTGACCCGTTCGTCTAGTTTCTTACATTTGTCTAAAGCATTTAACACATCTATGCTAAACAAAGATTCATTCAGTGCCAATGTTATGGTGACTGTGGTAATTGATGGATTTTTATCATCAGGTCTTGAATTGAAACTAACCATTCTGTCCCATTCCAAAAACAAATCTCGGATTATATTTTCTAAAATCAATTGTCCAGTAACTTTAGCATTGCTGTATATTTCCAACTGGTCGAAACCATCAGTTGGATTTTCAACAAACATAAGTAAATCATATACAGCTTCCACTGCTCTTGTGAAGCTCTGGACTTCTTTTCCCTCGTCAAATTCCTTTAAATATTTTCCACAATGTATAATATCATTAACTATATTACATGCGAACTTAACTGATTCTAGTTCCTTGGCAATCAAATCATGACTTTCTATAGATTTAAGAATTTCCACGATAGTCACTGTTTCTATTTCTTGTTTACAAGCCTCCATTTCTTCAACTAGACCCTCACTTTCAGCACACAAATCATTTCCCTCTTTCAAAACAGCTGCTATATCAAAATCGTTATTGTTCAAAAATACTTTCATTTCAGCTTTAGCCTTTTCAATTTCTTTTAATATAATAGGAATTTTCTTTGACGGTGTCCAATTAGTTTCATCGGGTGAAAATAAATTTGAAATAATAGAATCAATGTCGTAGTCCGACATTTTAATATTTTCTTTTTGATCTATCTTTTTTAATAGTCGGTTCTGGTTTTCTGTCGTGTTTAGGGGATTTGTTATGAGAATTCCGATGGGTACTTCTTGAGGTATTGTACTTGTTGGAGCTCACGGCATTCCGAAGTGTGTTGACTAGGAAACGTTTATTGGTCTTCTGTTGAGGACCCTTTACCCAACCGGAGGGACCAACTATTTCAGCTCTAGCAGCACCTTGCACTGCTTCCCTTATTAGCTCCTCAACTGCTAGTCTGTAATGGACAGGGTAAAAAATTTAAAATATAGTTTTTAGACTTTTAATACCACCATAAAAAAGCCAATAAAAATAATATAATATTTAAATAATATTGTTGAACATACTTTTCTAAGGCTTCGTCATCTAGCACTTCTTTATCCGGGTTTTTTGTAACATCTTGTGTATCTGTCATAGTTTGAAATAAATAATTACTGCTCTTATCTCGTCTCCTCGTTAAGATAACTAATTCAGCGTTTTAAAACATTTCTGTTTCCATACCGATCAACAACAACAAAAATTCAATAAAATCCTCCGTTTTCTCTTTCCTCCATTTCATGTCATTTGTCAATCTTATGAATGCGTTTAAATAAAAAATTTGATATCATCAAAAGAATTATTTTAGTTCATTTATAAACCAAAAATATTGTGCATATTTGCCATCATATTAAATATCCATTAAATCCATTAAAAGTAAATAACTTGCTAAAATATAAAAATGTATAAAAATAAATAAGTTAAGAGTATTATAAACTCATATAAAAATTGAACGCATTATTTTATCTTACACTGCCAATGCTGTCGACGCGTGGAGTGAAACGTCAGCCACGTATGAAAGATTGTCAAAGTCGGAACATTTCACTTTCGCGATTGTTGGCTACCATCGAAATTTCTATTTATTTTATATTAGAATTTTAAGTAGCTATAAGGTATGTTCACCCAATTTTTTCGATAAAACACTTTAAATACGTTTATTTTGTTTATTGTCTATTGATAAAACTTATATTTTAATTCATATTACTAACAAAATTGCTTATTGGATTCTAACTCGCGTATATTTTTATTTTCAGAAAGAATGGCTGCAAAATTATTTTCGTTAGTTCTTCTGATCGTCGCAGCTGTAGTAGCGGACGAAGAAGCAGCTGTGGCTCGGCTACTAGTTTCGAAACAAGTATTGAACAAATATTTAGTGGAGAACATGGATATTCTGATTAAATACACTCTGTACAATGTTGGAACCGCTCCAGCGGTGGACGTGAATCTCGTGGACAACGGTTTCCACCCAGAAGTGTTCGCAGTTGTCGGTGGGCAGCTTACAGCCGAGATTGACAGAATTCCCCCCCAGACCAATGTTTCACACGTAGTCACCGTTAGATCGAACAAATACGGTTATTTCAACTTCACCGCCGCTGAGGTTACTTACAGGCCAAGTGAAGACTCCACTGAGGTAAGACACTAACTTACTAGAATTGAAGATCTTGTTCTCTTAAAAAACTGGATACACTACTTTATTTCACTAAGGCAAATTTTATGAAAGAATTTGTTTACCTAATAGCTAGCTGCTATGTACTCACCTGGTTTAGAATATAATACCAAAATGAAGAAATGAAATCATTGAACCTAATGCTTTATATGCCATGTATGCTACAACTTTTCTGAATAGGTTTATTTTTCAATTTTAAATTGAAAAGAGACCTCAGATATTGATTTCAATTTTTTAAAGTTATAACAAAATTAAAGTTTATAATTGTAAGATGGAATTACAATATATAATACAATTTGTTTATGATATAATAATAAACAATTAGTTGTCCCATTCAACTTTGTCTGTTCTTGATTTTTCACTGATGCTATGCTCTTTTTGTTCATTGTGTTATGTTCAAATAGATTCACAAAAGATTCAAGGCAGACATTGTCATTGTTTTACCCTTTAAGAGTTATTTATTCCCCATGATATTAGCTATCTTCAGGTCAAATTCATCAAAATCTATTGAGCTTTTAGAAACATTAGCAATTATAACTATAAATATTGGCGAATATAACTAAATAAATAGAGATATAACTGCAAAAAAAATTATTTCCAGGTGCAATTCTCGATCAGCAGTGCTCCCGGTGAAGGTGCTATTGTCGCCTTCAAGGACTACGACCGCAAGTTCTCGTCTCACATTCTCGACTGGGCAGCATTCGCAGTCATGACTCTGCCGTCTCTGGCCATCCCCTTCGGCCTATGGTACTCATCAAAAAGCAAATATGAGAAGCTCGCGAAACCCAAAAAGACTCATTAGGTTAAGTTTTAGTTAGGTTAGGTAATTGCTAATGTTGATAGAATTTCTGTTTTAAATTATGTTAATTGTGATTTGAGATCCTCTTTCTGCATGTTGTTTTCTCAATTTGAGTAAAACTATTTATTTGAATTAAAGTGTAGTGGTATCTTGATTTAAATGGTTAATATTGATGAAATAACATAAAATTCTGTTCTATTTTATAATTTGTTTATCAAACTTTATGATTGTATAAGCACAAAATAATGTAGAACCTTAGTTTACCGCAACATTAGTTTTCATGCTCATTTCGAATCATCTCCATTCTCATTGTTATTAATTTATACAAACAATAAATTGATTTTTAATTTATAGTGTTGTTTTTTAATTTCTTACATATAAGAAAAAAATTCCATCAAAAGTAAAGAATCCATTCTAATATTATAAATGCGAAAGTAACTCTGTCTGTCTGTCTGTTACTCAATCACGCCTAAACTACTGAACCAATTTGCATGAAATTTGGTATGGAGATATTTTGATACCCGAGAAAGGACATAGGCTACCTTTTATTGCGAAATATGTACCACGGGCGAAGCCGGGGCGGACCACTAGTTTTATATAAAATGCAACAACTTTGTTCATGAACAAAGTTGCATTATTAAAAATATTCAAAAAATTTTTTTGACACTTTCTCTGTTTCTACTATCTCTCTGTACGCATAGATCTTTAAAACTACGCAACTGATTTTGATACGCCATTTGAACAAAGATATAGGAAGGTTCTGAATATGCATTCTAGTTTGTTAGTATGCGAAGCATCGCCCGCGTAATCAAATCCTCAAAGGAAATTAAAAGAAATAGCGCCACCTACTTATCGGATTTTATGGGATTCTTAATTGCTCATTATAATATTATTATTATATTATTTTCCCGTAGGAATGAGATGCATTGTGAATAAGTAGTCACTTTCTTACCTATCTCCAGACGCAAAATCATAATATTCTTTCCTTTTTCATTGATCGAATATCTGATTGTTACAATCTCGGAAGTTATAATTTCAACATATTTTGTCCCAATATTTGTACCGACATGCTGCTATCAAACAAAAGTACGACAATATTCGATTTCGAACAATCAACAACAGCGCCAGCGCCAATGGTTATTCTTATTTCAAAACTAACGGTCCGCCCCGGCTTCGCCTGTGGTACGTTTTTACGTTTTCTCTAGGTACATAAGAACCATCCTCGTACTTCAAGAAATGTAATAAAAAAAGAATTAACGAAATCGGTTCAGTTGTTCTCGAGTTATGCGCTTACCAACACATTTTGCGATTCATTTTTATATTATAGATTTAAACTTCGCGCTTTCAGATGCCTGCAGTCGAACACATTAATTATTACGGCCGGGGTCCCAGATAATATTATATTGGTTTCAGATTTCGACCTACTTTCCTGTAATTTACATTTTGTTAAGTAGTTGTTAAGGTCATCTTAAAAAACTCTAATAATAACATCACTGTCTAGAACTCTAAGAGACTGGTAGATATATTATTAATTATATTATGTAGATACCTATGGTAGTAAAGTATTTATTTAGAGATTGATATTTATTATGGGATTTACTTTTTTTGGAGATTGAAAGGTTTTTCGAGTTATCACTATTGAAATAGGTGCATATTATATGGGCGTGCTTTGCACGGCAATTAGTTTCATCAAATCGCAATAATACGCAAATGTGTATTTAACAAAATATAAAATAGTCGATAGGAAGATAGGTATTTGAGTTGGCAAAAATATATTATTTTAATATTAAATCCCATTTAGAAATAATTAGTTAAACGTAACTAACTAGGTACCTTACTAATAATAATACAGGGTGCACTCCATTGCGTTCACGCAATGCAGGAGTGCATATGGACGTTATTATTTTTTAGAAATAAATTCCCATATTATGCACTTTAATAATTAATAAACATTTTTTCAATACACCGCTTACTTTTTTTTTATTCATCCACAAAATATAAACTTCTTTTGAGACACCCTGTATATCATGTACGCCTTTTAAGAGCATAAGAGGATTTTTCGCCATTTCCTACAAGACATAATAACTATGATATGCGAGGACCTTCAAAGTAAAATTAAAAATTCGAATGTAATAGTTACTTATTTTTTTTATACTTTATGCTTAAGGAAATATAAATTTATATTAGCATTGCATATATCTACTTAAAAATAAAATTCACTTAAATACATATTCTTCCTAGTTTAACATGGGGGTGACCAATTTTTGGACGGTATTCTAATCCAATTAAGTACTGAATTCTGTAGGTATTGATTTAGGATTACTTAAACTGTTTCAGTATTTATTCCCTGAGATCATGGACACAGTATTCTTACATAATATGGACCAGTAAATAATATATAGATCAAGTAATAAGAATAACAATAAAATGAAGTCATGACAATTCCAGATACAGCACGTTAACTATAACCTTTTACATAAAATATTTACATAACTACATGTTTACTGTGACTCAGAATACACACCTACGAGAAAGTTGCAGTTCTCTTACATTTAATAAGGTCAAAATTTCTCAGAAAATTTAAAGCATAGGTACCTACGTACCGATTTAAAAATTAGAGATACGTATTGGTGCACCTGGCTCTAATGTTTAAAAACTCTAATGAGTTTTATTTTTGTCTAGGATATTACCACAATATTACCTACCTACATAGGTACATAATATTACGTAGGTAATTACCTACTTCATAAATTTTATCACCTATAAAATATTTTTTTGGAAAGCTATGAAGTGAAGTTCATAAACCTATTTCATATAATTAACTAGCTGTTCCGCGCGGTTTCACCCGCATTGCTCCGCTCCTGTTGGTCCTAGCGTGATGATTGTATAGCCTATAGCCTTCCACGATAAATGGGCTATCTAACACCGAAAGAATTTTTCAAATTGGAACAGTAGTTCCCGAGATTAGCGCGTTCAGACAAACAAACTCTTCAGCTTTATAATATTAGTATAGATAATAATTATTTGATGGAATAATTTATAACTCAATGGTGAGCAATGACACCGAGCCTATTTATCAAAATTGATATAGAGCAAACAAGTCTGAATGACGTAATCTGTATTGAATGTAATATGCTAAATAGAAAATACACTTAGATTTTATGCTATTAGCACATAGTATCTCTTGTTTGACCATGCCAAGAATTATTTCATTTGATATTTCCATATACATTATAACTTTTTTACAATAGTAGAAACGAATATATTGATATAGTGCAATTTACATAATTAAGTTGATAATTATTACTTTAAAAATGTAATATATAATAGTGCAAGATAAGACATACATAATTATATGAACGCACCGGTTATACCAGTAATGATAGGAATTTAAATTTTGAGAACATACCTATTCTACGGCGATGATTTTGAGAGGATTGTGATAATAATATTAATTATTGAATTCTCGTAATATCACAGACTAATAATAATATACTACGTATACGTAATATGTACCTATTGGTCAATAGTCTATAGAACCGCAGAAGCTATTAGCTATGTAGTAAAATAATACCTATCAATATTCTTTATCGTAAATAAATATTATAAACACTTTGCATGTACTCGGAAGGATTAATATAGTATCAATATTATATTACTTTTAACTCAACAAGCTAAAAACTAATATAATTTTGTTGATAAAACCTTTCCGAATTTAGGTAAGTAGTAGGTATGTTTATCAGGTATTTTAGTACCTTCCTCTCTTTGTGAAAGCAAATACAAAAGATATTATAAACCGAGGCGACATCTTTATTTTTCCTCCCTTACGCAAGGATGTGAAAATCCTAAAAATTCCCGATTTCATTGCTCTGGAAGGTAATATTAATGTATGCTACATCTAATATATAAAAATCAATGCCACTTTTCGTTGTAATTCCATAACTCGAGAACGGCTGAACCGATTTCGATAATTCTTTTTTTATTATATTCCTTGAAGTACGAGGATGGTTCTTATGTAGAGAAAACGTTAATATGTACCACGGGCGAAGCCGGGGCGGACCGCTAGTTTTGTATATTTCTGATAACCTTGTCCCTGCAGTGGGAACATAATAGGTATATGAGCTGACGATAATTTTTGATATCTACAAATTAGTTTATATCATGTATTTCACATTATTTTGTTACTGGCATTAATTCGACTCGTGAATGGCTCTGTTGTGTAACATTGCTTTCACTGCTGCGTGATACTGTGGTGCATAAACATTAAAATTTTTATTCAATTACGATGTTATGTCACTATCTTATAACCTGGAACCACTTCGAAAATAAACTATACCAAGTATGTGACCGCCTACTTAGTCTGTAAATGATTTTATACGCTCATAATCAATTTATTTTGTCAACTAGCTGCTTGTCCCGGTTTCATCCGATTTGTATAAAAATTAAAAACGGTCGCAGACGAAGTTGAGTAGTTTTTGAGTTCGCAACAATTATTTTATTTCCGATGATTTTTTTACTCACGTCTGTTACCACCTAATATCCCCAATTCTTTCAGCATTGGTTCTGGCTTTTAAAGAAAATCATAGCCCTGAAAACTTCACAAGCCATATTTGTACGGACGTGTAATAAACAGTTTTCTATTCGATCCAGAAACAATACTTAAATCAACACGCTAGTGTTTACAAAGTTGTATGCGATTGAATTATTCATCAATCGAAAAATAACAGATGCATTTAAAATTGTCGTTTTTGAACAAGTCAAGTTAAAATTATTTAGATAATAATTGATCCACTTTTCCACATTCAAATCGTTAAGAAAATGAAACAAAAATTAATTAAACGTCATTTATTTACCGCACATACAATGTTACGATAACGAATGCGATACAAACAATATAAATATAACATATTCTGTACAAAACAAAACAATCAAATCAAATGTTAAAGCCTGTGAATTAAACAGCCGTAGATCACAATTAAAATAGCTTTAATATCTGTATATTATAGTTACAACGACATAATATTGATTATTGATATGAAATTGGTGCGAACACAAAAAGGATTGTGTTAATTGTATCATTTTATATCCAAAGATGTAGTCTATTCATTACAATTTACATGTTTTCTATTATAATATATATTATGCACAGTTTATTGAATAGCACTTTAAACTTCATCCATTTAAAATTTAAATCAACATACAAATCAAAGACATTTTCGATATCAACATTAATTTTTAATTAACATCAAATTTAAATTAATACTTTTACGCAGGCGGTTCGTATCAAACATATGACACACTCAACTCGATTAGAAATAACGTGACAAAAATTTTATTTATCAGATTATAATCTCGTACATGTAAACGTTAATAGTCTTCAAATAAACGCCACGTGAAAAATATTTCATGCGAAGACTAGAATATAATAAAGTTGTAAAATGGAAAATAAGATTTCAGAATTCCGTGCAATAAGTTATAATTACGTGACGTCGGACACATTTAAAATTATTTGAATCCAAGTATTACAAATGAAAAACTTTTCTTTTATATCCGTGCAGTGTGTTATATTTGTTGCATGTTATTTCAAAAATTGCAATCATAGCTCTTATTATGTACATATTATGTATTTGTGATTAAAGTTATATTTTGTAAGTAACACGAATAAATTCTATATACAAATTATTATACTAACCAAAAATCATTGGTTCTGTTTGTTAGGGAATGTACTTATCAATTTTAGTTAAATAGCTAGCTGCTCCATAGGTATATATTTTCAGCGCAAATTGCTATGCATATTAGGGACACAAAAATATGTAATTAAATAATTTTAACATTACCTACTATTTTACGAAAAAATAAGGTACAAAAATATATAATTGACCGTTATCAGTACTTATAATATTATGCATTGTTCCTTGATACTAAAAAAATTAAGATCTTTATTTGCTCGATAATTCATTTAATAAAAAAAAAGTTAAAAACAAATTATAAGCTTAAATCAATAAATATAAAAAATATTGCATTATTTATTTACACCACTAATTCTCCATATATTGTCGATATCAAAATACGTGATCCTTATCATTGGTATTTAATCTATCGCGCGATATGGTATCCGAATTAATTATTTATAATGAATACTTTATATACATTTATATATTTATCGGCTCTGGGTTATAGGCAAGATTGACTACGGGAGATGAGGCGCCGTAATCTGGCGTCGAGGGCGTGGAGACGGGAGTTGAGTCTACCGGCCGCAACAGTACCGGCGCCGTGTACTCCTGGGGTCTCACACTTGACTCCTCCTGCAGAGGAGCGGGCGGGGTGCAGCTGGGGAACGGGCTGAGCAACAAAAATGTACCAAACGCAACGATAGAGGCCATAATTAAAATGATCGTTCTCGCTTCGAAGCCCGCGCGTAAACCGGCCCACGCAGCCATGTTGATAAGCAAAAGTAATACGGATACTCGGATGAGCCTTACGGCCGTGGAGTGTATACGGCCTCCCCCGACCCCGCTCATGTCGCTCGGCCCGTACGCGAAGTACAAATTGTGCTTATCTCCGATATGCTTTAGGATAAAGTAAATGAGCCCGAACGGAGCGATCAACGGACACGCAAGACTGTACACCATGGTAATGGAAAAGATTGCCAAACTCCAAGCGTAATGCACGCCGAAGGGAAATTCGTAAAGAATGGCCTTCTTTACGTAACTTTTTTCCGCTTTCGATTTCGATTGCAAAAGATACCAGACGTATAGGAAAAGCTCGGGGAAGCGTATCAGTTCAAGGGACGTACCGATGAACCCAGAGGTAATGACGTAATTCACAAAGAAGGCGCCCTTATCGGGCAAAAACACGCAGTCCCATCGCATTGTGTCATTCTCGTGATGCAACGTCCATCCGACGAACGCGTCAGCGCTAGCCAGTCCCAAAGATGGCAATATCAAGGTCATTAGAAGGAGAAAAGTTGCTGTTTTCGTCATAATCGAATAGTTCTGTTGCGACTTAGTCCAATGAGACAAAAATTTGTCAGAAAACGAAACAATGGCTGGCATCACCGCCGCCATCGTCCAGAGCAGTAAAGTAGGGAGAAAATCAAACATAATGCTGGTTATCCTGTTAACAGTCTCTGGTTTTACAATTATATTGTTCACCAAATTCACTATAATGGCAGGAGTGGTTAAAAAGAAGAGAACAATAAAGAGGCAAAAGTTAACTATGATGGCTTTGACATACCAAACCCCTGGTTGAATGCTGAGATTTTCCCAAATAATATCAGATGGATTAGTAGCATGTTGTAGGACCCAGCCGCGGTGTAGGCTGAAATGGTTAATAACATGTTCTGCTAGTTGATATGAGGGTAAAGTTAAAAAGGCAATACCTAGTGGATCATTGAGAACAATAGCTCGGCATCTCTTTGCTTCATCTTTCAACCGCTTTTCTTCATTTGTATAAAACTCAAGAGCATCCACTTCAGGTCCAAAGAGTTTCGGTCGCACCATTATACGCTTCCCAGTCTTCTTAAAATATGTGTCTGTGTAGAGTAAAGCTTCCGTCACCATTTCCTTCCTCTCTTGAACATCAATAAGCTTATTAACGTTAAACGCTAACTTCAGATCCACAATCTGTATGTGTGGAAAATTATGTGAAAAATAAGCTCTAATGGTTGCTTCATTCCTGTCAGCCCTTGATATATTTGTTATCATTATTGTTCCCGTCATGCAGGTAGGAGCAGGCTTTCTCCCGGTACACCTCCGCATAATCAACACTGATATAGGCAAAAACGAGATACTTACTAGAGTATGAACCCATAGCCAATAAGATCTACCATTTAGATTGGACAGAGTGGTCCTACTGAAGGTGCTTGCATCCACTTGCAAATTCGTTCCTTGAAAGTTTACTGGTAAAATGATACCAATTGACACTAAAGTGACAATAAACATCAATGTTATCGAATGTCTCTGAAAGGAGAGGTAATGCACCGCGTCGGGGCCGCACTTGGCGAGCACTTGTTCGCGGGTAAGGCGGAACACGGCGGGAAGCCATGTGAAGAAGCCCTCGTCGATACTGAGGGACTCATCGTTCCTTCGCCGGTCCACTAGCGCGTCGTCGTCGCCCCCGCGGTAGAACAAACTCGTCCATCGATTCTTCGATCGTTGCACTAAGGCCATCCGCCCGTAATTCCAAGCCGTGCGACGTAACACGGTGAACAATAAAATTAAACATATCCATGATATTACGTTAAGTATCAAGGTCTGTGGAATTCCGTTGTATGCACCAGTAATTATAACGTTCTGTGTTTGATTCCATAGCATGCAACCCTCGTCATCGGTTCCATTCGAGGTGTTTGCTGGTAAAGTGTACAAAATTCCGTTTGATGTAAAGCGACTCATTGTCTATATTTCAACACAAGACACGAGCAGTGAAAGGGTATTCACATAATTAAAACACTAAACGTTGATGCTGTGACGTCACAAATCACTTAATACACAGGCAAAAGAAAAGAATATCAAACACAATGCAATTTATATGCTGTATGATTTTAATCGTATTGCTTCGTCTTTAATGTAAATGAGAGACAAAATATGAGTAATGAAATGGGTTTTGACATTATTGATATAATTAATTTGACGTTTAGACGTAATAGATTCTGACTTTTGTCAAAAAACATTTTTTTTTTAATAATTTATTCATAACCATGGATACAAGGCAAAAAGCAATAGTGTTAAAGTGTTGCCATCAGAAAGTTTTATACCCCATTATATAACATTGTGATGACCCCGTAGACAGAGAATGACCCCCAACAAAATATATTTAAAGACATCAATCAATGGGTCAAATATGATTTAAATAATAAATACACAATAATTTGATATTGCACATTCTAATCGAAAGAAAAGATGTACCTAGTCCAACTTTATGATACAACCAAAGATTCAGCTTCGTTATCATTGAAAGCCTTTATTCGTCAACCGCTGGAAAACCGGCCTCTTATAAAACACCATACATATATTGAAGTGAAACTTCTTTATCGGTGTTGGAAAAAAATTTAGTGTTACATTTTTTCGTTACGCGTGACATTTTTCCGTTACGCGCCATCTTTTTCTTATCCCTACCACGCCGTGATTCGACGTATTTCTGTAAAGTTGCTTAGAGTAAATTATTTTTTGAAAAATATGGTCATGGTCATGGTACACTAGTACACGCACACATTTTTTTTATTGCATTCGTTCTTCAAACTATATATAATTAATAATCTATACTAATATTATAAAGATGAAGAGTTTGTTTGTTTGTTTGTTTGTTTGAACGCGCTAATCTCGGGAACTACTGGTCTGATTTGAAAAATTCTTTCGGTGTTAGATAGCCCACTTATCGAGGAAGGTTATAGGCTATATATCATCACGCTACGACCAACAGGAGTGGAGCCACGGGGGTGAAACCACGCGGAGCAGCTAGTCTATAGTAATATTATAAAGCTGAAGAGTTTGTTTGTTTGTTTGAACACGCTAATCTCGGGAACTACTGGTCCGATTTGAAAAATTCTTTCGGTGTTAGATAGCCCATTTATCGAGGAAGGTTATAGGCTGTATATTATCACGCTAAGGCCAACAGGAGTGGAACCACGGGGGTGAAACTGCGCGGAGCAGCTAGTATGAATTATAAAACTTCTTTTACGTAAGTTAAAAATTACATCCAGCATGATTTTCATGATTTTACTAAGTTTTATTCGGTCCCTACTTAATCTCTAAAAAATGTTAAAGAACAACTAAAACCATGTACTCTTCAAGTAAAAGTTTCAGTATAAAGTTTTTAATTTAGTCGATAATTTACAATTCAATTAAGTTTAATTGGAACGAGAAAACATTCAAAATATTGGTTTTAGAAAATTATATAATGCAACACAACAAAACGTTTCGTTTTATGAAGACCACAAATGAATATGCTTTTTGGTGATTATAAATATTATTAACCAATATCAAATGGATGAAATTAGATATTAAAATTAACAAAATGTCCCATATCTTGTTAAGATGTATCCGAAATTAAATAATTTATCAAGAAAAATATCAAAAGTTGGCAAAACTTTTAATCGGATACTCGTTTATTAATCAATTAGTAAAAATACCTATTAAATATTTTATGATTATTTTTCAGTCTTTTAAACTTTTATTTCTCTACTATTACTTTTTAATTTTAAATGCATGAAATTTTTTTTCCTTTTTACACGCTGGTATCATAAATCATTTTGTTTTTATTTTTTAAACTATTTATTATTGTAATGTGCATAATTTGAATTGCATTGTTTAGGACACACAATAAAACGTAGTTTTATTAATAATTTAATACTAAAAAATGATTAGGATAATCAATACGTACTACGTAATGATAGTTCCCAATGATATTTTACACTTATTTTATGATAATTTCCGAAAAACATTAAAAGAGGACACAATATATATATCTTCTGTATTAAAAAGAGATAGACATATTATGTAGAGATTTTGAATTATTGTACAGTGAATTTTTATTCAATTCTCAGTCAAACTGTGAATCAAACTTGAGCCTCGAAGACGAACATGAACTGAATTTCTGGAGAAGAACTTAATAATAGTGATTTCTAATATATATTTCAAATTATATTTAATATTAGTAGAATACGTGTTTTCATGGTTTTATATTAGTTATGGATTTCGATTGGAACAATTATTTAGAAAATAATAAAAGCGTTCCTGTCCCTGAAGAATTATTTTCTCACGTAAGTTTAAAGTTGTATAATATTTACCCTAAAAATTTAATTAACGTTCAACATTTACACACGCATGATTAGTTGAATATGCTTTTCATAATATAAATTATTGGGGATAATAATTTTGCATCATTAGTAAAGAGCGACAAAAATTCATGGATAAAATTTAGAATATGGACCGTCGAGTTGGATATCGGCGATTTTATAGCGATAAGATAAGACTCTGAGAAGTAATTTTACGAAGTTTCAAGTTGCGCAGCCGCGTATTTTTTTTATAATAAAATAAACAAATTTGTTTAATTTGTACTACTTTTCGTAATTTTGACGTTGACAGATGCTTGTCACTAGCAAATGATTCACTCATACAGCTTTTTAGTGATATTTTTATCACAATAATACTTTATAAAATACATAATTTTAGTTATTATAGTGTTATTGTATATAAAAGAAGTCAAAATATGTTAAATTGGTAATTAATATTTAAAATTCATTAAGTATGTAAAATAAGTATGTTTTATTATATTTCCTCTAAAATATAAACATATTGGATAATAATAACAATGCACAAAGTTAACTAAAGTATTTTAGTAAAGATAAAGAAATTACACAAAACACTAGTTTACATATAGCCACATCAGCAATGTAGCTGCTCGACTATTAATTAATAATTCAGTTCAATTATGTTTAGTTATAATTTAATTTATACAAAAGTAAATAATTCTAATAATAATAATACAATTATGGGTAAAATGTAACCCACATAAATCCATTACACAAAAGATGAGCAGTCACATAACCAAATCTGTCAACCCCGACTCCACATGGTCCTTCCGCTCTTACCCCTAGAGTGTATTAAAAAATCCGGAAGCGCGGAGGGAGAGCAGCCCTCGCCCGCTGTAGCTAAGTGCAGGCACCGTACAAGCAGAAGCGGCTGAGGCTGGTCGCCGAAGGCGACCAAACAGCCGAAGCTGCGTAGGCGAGCTAGGTGCCTGTACTTAGATACGCAAGGGTGATAGGGCTGCACTTCCCGCAGCGCTGGAGCAGAAGCAGAAGCAATATAGTGCAACAATTTGGTTATGGAGGGAGTTTGGGAATTGAGGGAAGGGAAAGGTTTATCCTCCCCTCCATTATTTGTCACTTTCGGCCCAATTATAACCTCAAACTTTGACCTTGAATATCTCAGGAACTACTGGTCTGCGCGGGGGGGGAGTGGTACCGAGGAGTTCCCCCCGACCCCCCCTCCCCTCCCCCACCCCTCCCCACCCCCGCATCGACGGTCCATATTCTAAATTTTTACCAAATTCATAACATATTGTCTATATTTAGAATATTTAGAATGATAAAGGAAAAGTGAGGAAGTTTAAGATACATATTCTACATTGGAAATTCTTTACTTATTTATTTTTTTCATAAAACTTACGACGTAGTGTAAATGTAAATTGAAACATCGCCTTAATTATCGCGATATTAATTACGCCACCTCATTACGTTTTTTATAATTGAACATATTCGATGTTTAAGACACATTGAAACTTTGTTGTTATAATAATTCTTTGTTTAATGATTATAAAATAACATTATCAAAAACATTTATTTTATAAAATATATTTTATCATTATTGGTCTAAGGAAATTTTATCTTCTCAAATGATCCATTATAGTGTAATAAAAACAATGTACAAAACAATGCACAACAAGTATGAAAAATTCCAGGAGTTTTTTTATATATTTTGTATCAAATACGCATCTCAGAATTTTTTTATATGATTTTATCCCTGCCATTAGTTACATCAGAAAAAAAATACTTGGTATATTTATTTACCTACCCTTTTGCTGTGATAAATAATTAATATATAAATATACATATATTTACATACATATTTCATCGATATTCATTGATGTAAATCGAACAGAAAAATATGCATTGTACAACAAATATTAGAGAATAATATTTTTTTTAAATCCCGATAGTCTCAAAGCAATTATTGCAAAACATGCTTTGTCAAGCCATCATTTTTAGTATATTATATTTGCAATGAATTTATTAAATAATTAAAATATTTTTTTAGGCTCGATTTACTCTCATAATTCTTTCTAATAGAATTTATAGGTTTTCTGATTATCTTCTGCTTAATTGATTATTATCTTCTTCCTGTACTTAGGTAGTACATAATTTGGTAAATTTTATTCATAATTTGGATTTCTTTTTAAAATAAATCCTTTTTTCTATTAATATTTTTCAGCTAAAGGTGCTTGTGAGAATCAAACCAAGAAACATTTTATTAATACACAATAAAATTCTTTTTATGATATAACATTTTAAGAATCCGATAATCTTTTCCCTCTATAGGTGGAGCTCAGTCTTTTCAATGGAATCAAACAGGGAATGCTTCTTGAAGTATGCCATAAGAACAACCCAGATGTTTACTGGATAGCCAACATAACTATGGTGTGTGGACACCTCTTAAGAATCAAATTTATAGGGGCAGAAAATGACTTCTGGTGTGATATATCAAATACAAAGGTCCATCCGTTAGGTTGGTGTGGAAAGTATGATGAATTAATTGAACCTCCAGATGAAATTAATGAAAAATGTGGCGATACAATCATAGAGATTATGAAGAAGGCTCTGCTAGTTGGCCAGTCGGTGTCAATAGAAGCATTGAATAATAAAGGCTTATCGCCAATAGACAGGATCAAAGTTGGCATGAAAGTGGAGATTCAGAACCTCATAGACCCCTACAAGTATTGGATTGCAACAGTGAGTTATTAAAACAGATTAAAAGACTCTTGATACGTTTGGAACATTTTTTATCTAAAAGATCAGGGCCAATCCAAGCAATAATATTTTAATAATATTAATTGTCTCAATTATTTTATACAGATATCCCAGATACAAAAAAAATCTGCCTTTATTACTCCGTAAAGCTATAGCTTGCTTAAAGTATTTTTTTTTAAGATTAGGGCAGTTTATTTATAAAGTACATAAAAAAATACAAATCTTTTCAATTGATGTAAAATTTTGTGATTTGAAAAATTTCACACAATTTTTTTGGTTTAAATTATCAGCAGAATAGAAAATTTGTTTATATATTTTTATATTTAGGTGGATGAAAATGTGGGTGGTCGATTGCTCTTACGCTATGATGGCGCTGATGATGATTTGCCTCAATTCTGGTTGTTCTTCTCCAATCCTAGGATCAATAGCTTTGGTTCTGTGACCAATAAGGTAATTCTTACTTATAGTATTATGATATATTATGTGAAAACATCTGCTAAATCCATACTTAATCCATACTAATATTATAAATGCGAAAGTAACTCTGTCTGTTACTCAATCACACCTTAACTACTGAACCAATTTGCATGAAATTTGGTATAGAGATATTTTGTTACCCGAGAAAGGACATAGCTAGGCTACTTTTTATTCCGGGAAAATGACGCAATCCCGGAAATCCCACGGGAACGGAAACTATGCGGGTTTTGCTTAGACTGCGCGGGCAAAGCCGCAGGCGGAAAGCTAGTTAATTTAAAAAAAGATTTTTATGACATTTTGTGAATATATGTATTAGATATTTTTTTTATTTTTTCTAGGGTTCTCCATGGCAGTTCAAATATCCAGGAAAAGTGAATAAGTTCTCATGTAAGAACAAATTGAGTACTCAGTTACGACAGAGTGCTGAAGAGTCTATCAAGGAGCCTACACCTGCTGATTTGTTTCTGGTAAGTTTTTCGAAATGTATATTTTTATAAATGTTTATAATTTTTTATATCATTGCTTATTATTCATGACATAATTCTGGGTTTATTAATTCTAAAAGTTAGAAAACGTTTAGAGTATTACAATTGCATAAATTTGTATTGTATTAATTAAAAACTGTTAGGTTTTTTTTTACTAGCATTGTTTAGAAGCTGTAATTCTCTATTTTTCTACAGCCAAACCCCACCTACGAAGCACACAGCTTCTCCACAGGCATGAAGGTAGAGGCTCTAAGTCCCTCTGACATGAAGACCATCAGACCAGCCACAGTCACCAAGATATTCAACAACCTCCACTTCTTAGTAGTTCTCGACGACCATTTGGAAGATTACGAAGATACCAAAATGGCGTGGCTCTGCGATAACATGCATCCATACATATACCCCATCGGTTTCGCGAAACAAAACAACATGAACTTCAGACCACCAAAGACTTACAAAGAATTCGATTGGGACGAATATTTGTCCAAAACATCATCAGTCCCTGCCCCAGAATATTGCTTTGGAAAGAAAGACCTGCTTAAAGGCATAGAAGCCAACATGATGCTAGAGGCTGCTCATCCATTGCACCAAGATGAGGTTTATGTCGCATCCGTAGATAGAATAGCAGAACATATGGTCCTAGTCGAGTTAATACCAATTGGCGAGAAATTCTGGTACTCGCAAGATAGTGACTTGCTCTTTCCAGTGGGCTGGTGTGATAGTAACAACTACGAGTTGCATATACCCGATGTAAATCCTAAAGAACCGCCGAAACAAGAAGAGAAGAAGGTTCGAGAAGAAATGAAAAAGACTGAGGAGTGGTGTGATAGGATTTTCTTCAATTACAAGTGTTACGCTGGGCCGTCGATAAGTAGAAACAAATTGTCGCAGTTGCCAAAGCATGTAGGTCCTGGGCCGTTGTGTTTGGTGTTGAAGGAAGTGTTGAATAAGATAATATCGGCTTCATACAAACCGGCTAAGTTGTTGAAGGATTGGGAGACGGAAGGTCCGCCTGAAGAGGGGATGCGACTTGAAATGCTAAGAGCCAAGTAAGTTTCTTGAACTATTTTGGATTAACTACCACTTTAATAAAATTATCAGAATGTCGTAATGCTAATTACGTTTACAATTACTTAAATCAATAAGCTAATTTTTTTTTTTCATAAAATTATAATTTAAGTATTATTGTCAAGTTACCACATATAAAACAGTAAACTAGTTAGCAATGAAATTCATCATTTTCCATTGTTTGTTCCATCGCGATTAAAATGACAATGCATGCATAATATTTCATTTAGCTCCCATATCCGTATAAGTATGACCTACCTAACCTTAAAATGAATGCATATCCATGACCAAAGCGAAGTCAGCTACTCAGCTAAGTTCTACAGCTCAATGTATTCAATTTCTCGACTAAAAACCATTATATCCCCACCCTTATCCTACTAATTCCTAAAAACAATTATTGTCCAGATTAAAAACCAGCACATACCACGCGTACGTGCCCATAGTGACGTCAGCCAGTCAGCTAAGTTCGTTCTGTCGCTCCGTGTGTGTGAGGTTACAAGCCTGCCCCTCGCTGTTCGGGCCAATCGCCTGCCCCGATATCTGCCCCAATAACTGCCAGAATGTTGATAAGAGCACTTTCCGTGAGTATTTTAGACTAGGGAGTTAACTTTCTATTCATAGTTTTATACTGTTTTGCTACTATGAACTTTTTTACGTAAATTATTACGCGTGATGATGGACCAATTTTCAAAAATGAAAGGTTACCTATTATTATTCAATTGCATTCTGGATATCAAGATTTTCATGTTAATTATTTTAGAAATTTTCGAACTGAGCATCAAATGCATCATCATCATCCCTTTTGTTCTTTCTATTACATTTTTCATTATTTTCCCAATCTACGCCTAGGTATATCAATAATTACAATCAGCTAACTTCATTAAAATTATTGTACGCTATCTTTTTAGAGATTCTAATAAAAATAATTTAAAAACAATACTTACAGATAATGGAACAGAACGTCGAGGCAGACCAAAGGGAAGCGTTAACGGACGGCGAAAGAAAAAGAAGGCGGCACCAGAAAAGCGCGAAAAGGAACCACCACCGGAAGTAGACACGCATAAAGATGGCGAATCTGTGGAAAGTGAACACAGTGCCGCCTCCACACCACCCTCAGAGTCTGGCACCAGACCAAACTCGCCAGAAAGCATGTCAGACTACAAACGGGGCACACGGCGGAAGAGAGAAGCGAAGAACAACTACCCTAAATTGGAAATGAAAACCCGCGGCGCAAAGCTACCAAACTTCGCCTTACAAATGAAAGAAGCACATTGGGACAAGAAGGATGTCGAAACTATCTACAACAACTCTTGCGCAAAGAAACAATCACACGAGAGCGATACGGAAAACGACAATGAGAGCAGTTGCAATTCCAGAGACGCTAAGAACATATCAGACGTGTCCGACAGTGAGGAACCCGAACTGAAGAAACTTAAATTCAATTTCGACGATCCTTTGCCGTCAGATAACAAAATGTTCGAGAAAGACGCTCCAATGTCCTGGCTCAAGGGAAAAACTAAACTCGCCCGAAATCCACTGCACTGGTCTGTAGATGACGTATACAATTATCTGATTAACACTGATGATTGCAAACTTATTGCCGAGAAAATGAAACAAGAGGAGATCGACGGCCAAGCATTTATTATGTTAGACCTGCCAATGATCAGGGACTTCTTACATATGAAAAAGGAGTTCGCAGTACAATTATGTAAACACATTACAATGGTTAGGTGGTATTATATAATCAATTTTGAAGATAATGGTGACATATAAGTAGTTAGTTCCTGTATTTAATTGTCTAGTCTTCAATAAAGTATTGTTGAAATATTTTTTCGTTTAATTTTTATATTTAGGTAAAAGAAGATTTTCGGAATCTTTTGCAAATGTAATTACAGATTTTGGACATGAATGACTTAACGCTCTGTTCTTGGCTATTGTTGTAGATGAAATCTTCATTCAGAGGTATATCCTTTTTGGCACTTGAGATTTTTATAGGAATATCTCTTTCTGTTCTGGTTTGCACTCGCTGCTGGGTTACATATTTTTCTAATTGCAACTTCTTTGCCGCTATCTTTTTTATGTTCTCAGCAGAAGCCAGTTGCCCCTCTATATCATCGATAATTGATTCTCGTACATTTATTTCAGATACTAAATTACGATTGTTCATTCTGATTGCTACATAGGGCGTGCCTGTTAGTAGATATATGTTGAGCGTTTCTTCCTTTTTATTCAAGCTTGTCTTACAATTAGAACTTTCATCAAAAGTTGAATCAGTTGAATAATTCTGGTTTCTATATGCTTCTACCGTTGACAAGGGACTTCTCTCTGAAGGCAAATCAAAAGAGATACTTTTGTCCTTTGTTTCCGTATGACTGCTAATCGCTGAATTATGTGATGAAATTATATGTTGAATCATATCTTTTATAAAATCTTCCATCTCTTGAATTATATCTTCCTGATTTTTAGATAAAATTTCGTTGTATTTTCTTTTGAAATATTCATAATCTTGCAAATTAGCGTAAAAGTTATCGAATATTTCTTGTACTGTTATTTTGAATAATTTAATATTTGATTCGAGGCTTTCAACGGACATTTCTTCTGTCTGCAACTCTTGGGACATCGTGCTAAGTATTTTCATTTCTAATTTATCTAAATCGGAATTCGTTATGGAGTCCTTCATGCCGCTTGAGGTGCGATCTTCCCTGAATGAATTGTCGTTTGATGTATCGTCTTTAACTGGAACCTCATCATGTTCGTATCTTTTGTAATATTCACCGCAACTGCTGTTATCACTCAGTATCTCCCGTTCATGCGTATTGGTTGTTCTTGATTCGTAAAAGTTGACATCAGATTTAGAAAATGTTTTTGTATTCCCTAATACTGTACCTCTCAACCTATTTGCGTAGAAGCTATGGCTCGTTTTGATGCTGTTAGCTGTAAAATCTACAAAATACATGTTTTATTATAATATAGCATTTATGAAATAACCATCTATCTGTGTAAGATTTGTATACACAAAATTAATTTATTCATAAAACAATATATATCATTCCTATTAATATTTTTGACTGTCTTACCCATTATATGTGGCTATCTAAGTCTATCAACAATAATTTCGATTCCCAACGACGCGATTTTTCATTCCTAAAAAATCTAATACGAACAGAAATTGAGTATACGTCAAATATCGCTAATTTATTGCAAGAAGATTAATTTAGTAAATAACGACAAAAAGTTCTTATGCTAACCAAGCCGACAACCTAAATTAAATAAAAGAATAAAGAAAAGTTATTCAAGTTGAATTTCGCGCGTAAACGTCGGAAAAGGAAATGATTTTATGTATTTATAAAATCGATACATACCTACCAATACTTCTACATACGATTTTACAAAACCTTAAATTAAACATCATAGTTACAATAAAGCATAATTATAAATCATTACCTATTATTTAGTTTAAAATCTGAAGGCATGGCAGCTTAGAATTTAGATCATTGGCAGTTATCTAAATGTTTTATCTGTTCAATTTTAATGCTATATTTCATATTACATATCTACGACCAAGGGTTACCTGTTTCAGGAATCAGGTTTTGAGGGTTTACCTTAGTAATGTTTTATTATTTAACTATTTTTAACTATTTAGTTGCTATAATCGATACATATAATAAATTCATAATAAGATCTTTTTAATAATGTGAAATCTATCTTTTGGTTTAAGATTTTTAGCGACTACTTTTATAATTAGGAAGTAACATTGTCTAAGTATTAAACTAAAAGGTATAAATCAGTAAATTGTAGAATAAAAAATATATTTTATTTAGCAGTAGAGCAATTTTTTATTATAAAAGAAACATCTTAAAAATATTGTACCGTATAATGCATACCTATTTATTTCCTATATTTGTAGGACATTTTTGAAAATATGGTATTACCAACTATCATTCAAATATTGTCTATGACCTAAGAAAGAGAAAGACCTATTTTTACATGTTCATATTTCGATAGAAACAGCTATATTCTCACTACTGTGTTGCTAGTTGCTACTGCATAGCCGCTGACGCGAGACTCGAAACTCGAAAGCAACGTTTGTACTTTGTAGTCTATGACAGTGCTTGAATTGATCACTGTCGAAACGAGAATCTCAGAGGCCCCGCCTTTATCTGTAAATATAATTTACACGGCTTTTCGCGACGATGTTTTTATAAATAAAGATCTTAGGTAATTTTAATATTTAAAATTTATATACATTTATAAAATAAAAATCGTAAGAAAGTGAGTTACTGATAAGAAATCAATCGATTCACTGGTCATTGGTCAATTATTATAGCGGTAGTAATGTGATTGTGCGGTATGTTGTGCGGTTTGTAATTGTTAATTTTAGTCAAATAGTGTAAATAAAAGGGCTGAAGGGCCGGGTACCGTTAAATAAGTTGTGATACAATCTTTTGTGTTATAACGGTTCATCTGTTGAGTGATATTGTTACTATTTTTAGTGGGTGTTGTCATTACGGGAGCTTACACGGATTAGGTCATCGAGTGCCGTGAACATGTGTGCCGAAATGTTTTCGTTATATTAAAATTTTTAATTTCTCACTAGATCAACGGGCAGCAGAGCGTTGCAAAAATGGATACTAAAGTGATATGTTTCTTCGCTATACTTTCACAAGCGGCGGCCCTGTGTAAGTGTTTATTATTTAATTTAAATAATTCTTGATAAAAGCTCTCCTAAATGTATTTACTTATCGCGCCGCAGGCATTAATTGTTCTAAGGTTAATAAACTAAGTTTCATCGCACAAATATTGACAACTATATTGAATGTTTTCACATAAACTTCCTGCAATACCTAACATAGGTTACAGCTGTAGTCAGTACTACAAAAGTTCAAAATGCTATATTTCTTGTCAGAAGTATGTTATCTGAGGTTATCTTACAGCATAACTTAATGAAATCTTAGAATTTTGTGATATAATGACAATGATTTAATTAACTACACTTTGTAGTCCACTTATTGTAAAATATGCACGTATTGTCTTACAAGATGACTACAAAGTAAAATATGATTATTCATTTAATCCAATAAGATACGAAAACCTTCACATATAATGAAAATAGATTGTTATTATTTAGAATACATACTTCAATTTATACCTAATTGCATTTAATTAGAAAAAAGTAAAAGGGCTAATATAGTCAGTCTTTATTAGAATGTATAAGACTAAATCAAAACGACTGGTAATATCTTGTTACTTAGTTGTCTAGTAATAACTACTGAATACAGAAAAGTGATACCTTTATCATTAGAAAACATATTTTTAAACATGAATAATGAATATATTATAGATATGCAAAACACCCAGACATTAGAAAGGACTTGCAGTTTATCTATTGCAAATTTTTAACAAATGCTTGTTCATATGATTTGAAGATATTCCAATGCTATACTCAATAAACCCTGAGTTTGTTTGAACACACTAATCTCAGGAACTACAGGTCTGATTTGAAAAATTCTATTGGTGTTAGATAGCTCATTTACCAAAGAGGCCTATAGGCTCTATCGTCATGCTAACACCAACAGGAGCGGAACCGCTCAGCACAGCTAGTGTACCTAATAATATCCTTTTCATATTTCATTCATAACAATTAACAATATTTTTGTATGAAATTAGTCAATAGTTTTTTGTAATAAAACTATAAGAAGAAATACCATATTATATCATATTTTCAATGGTCTTCTAAAATTGTGTATGACATATTGCACAAATTAAGATTTCTATCACCAATTTAAAAGTAATTTGGGGACAACCTTGACTTCTTTATAAGTTGCAAGTGTTATACATATGATTGGTTTGCACTGAGAATATATGATTTATATGTCATTATCCTATACATACAATAGTCATACTTCAGGAAGTTTGTCTGTCATAGAAGGCGCTAAACTAAGTTTGATAATTTAATAAACCTATGCATAGTATTTGAATGAGTTGATTAATTTAGTTTATATGAAACATGTAACAATTTTATTGCATGTGAATGTAGGCTGTAATCTAAATTAATGGTGTTACTATCCATGCTTCAAAGTAGCTGGATAGAAACTCAACTCATTATAATCTATACTAATATTATAAAACTGAAGGGTTTGTTTGAACGCGCTAATTTCGGGAACTACTGGTCCGATTTGAAAAATTGTTTCGGTGTTATATAGCCCATTCATCGAGGAAGGCTATAGGCAATATAATATCATCATGCTAAGACCAACAGGAGCGGAGCTACGGGGGTGAAACCGCGTAGCGCAGCAAATAATTTTCACCAGTAGAGATATTTAAGTACTAATGTTAATTCAAGTAAAACGTAACTAGGACACCACCGCACTGCTGCAGTCATAATCCTTGCATAAATCCTTTTCCACCAGCCATTGTTTTGTGAATCTCATGTTTTATGTAAACACGTGTTCATGAAATCCTTTATTTCCAACTCTGAATGCAACTGAAGTTTTTATTCCACTTTTCATGCAGTTGTTTTATAGGATCTTTTAAGTGTGACGTTTGAACTGTTACTGTTCAAGTGAGAGTATGAGAGTTATACTGTTTGAATTTTTCTTTACTGTTTTTGTTTTTATAGTCCTTTTTAAATTTTGTAGTTTTTGGTGAATGCATAGTTTCCATATATTTTATTGTATGAAAGGATTTGTTTACTAGTTTTTACTGGGAATATTTTTCTATTGTTTTATAGTAATTCACTTATCAACGATAATCTTATAAGTATTAAATTATTTTCTTTCTATTTTATAGTTTTACATGAACTGAATCAGATATAGACAAAGACATCTATCATCATCCATCATCTATCTAGCAAAAACAGCTGGTAGATGGATAAAACTTGTGACACCAAGATGAATGAAAACTGACAAATTCAGTGCAAATACCTAGCTAGTCAGAAATATACTTTAATTGACTTATTGTACACTACACAAAGAATCAGAACACTACACAATTATACCTACTCAATACATAAAACAGAATAAGAAATTAAGATGAAGCTTAACAAGTCCTATCACTAATAATCTCTGTCAAGCAATACTTAAAACTCGAAACCTGGATCTTAATACAACAGCAAAAACAGGAACTCTCAAATATGAAGTTGCATAATTAACATTCTTGCTCCCTACACTAACCCTTTCAGTAACGAGGCGAGATTGAAAAATGTTAGTTTTGTGAATTTTAAACAGGGGTTGATTCAGCACTTTTTATATTCATTGTTCTTTATGTTACTTGACTTGGTGAAAACCCTCTTTATCCATCATTTGTATGAAACTTGTGATTTATAAGTGTCTGGATTTAAAAAAAATGTTTATTTCATTTTTTTATTTATTAAGTAACTTAAAACACTAAAATATATGAAAAATTTAGAAACTAACTACGATTTAAAAGACTTATTTTCTTCTAGGATCAGAGACAGTAAGGATTATAACTATAATCCTATTAGTATTATAATCTTAATCGATTCATGAGGTCTAGAAATATCTTTTGTATATATTGAGTTGATAACCAATATACAACGCCTTGAACGAAGGCTTATTTAAATATCCTCTAGTCTATCCATGCTTTCATTCTTATTCCGATCCCATTCCCAATTTGCCTTCCCCACATAGTTACATACAACTAATTCCGACTATAATAATCCGTGTTTAACCCACACAATCTGCTCTGTAGTGACGTCACCGCCGCGGATAGTGAAGCAGCCGACGGTGGAAGAGCTGCTGTTCCAAGTGGCGCAGCCCGGCGAGGTGGACAAGCCTTTCATCATCGAGTGCGAGGCGGAGGGCGAGCCGGCGCCTAAGTGAGTTACCATTTATTTATTTATCATACTTTGTATACAAAACGTAGAAAAGAAGTATATCTTATAACAAATTATTAGGTACTAATATTTTGCACAAAAGGTAGACTTACTGCACAGCAAAAGTTCTCATAAGTCATATTTTATGTAACTTTCTTATAAATCCGTTCACAAAAGAAAATTTTTAAAGTTTTTCGCAAACACTTTTATCAGATAGTAGACTAGTTATGCTGGAAATTGCACACTTTTATCCGATTGTGGACTATAATAAAGTAAAATAAATCTAAAACTACTGTGGCCAGAGGAAAACCGCAGTTATGCTAACCGCCGACTGGACAACAGGACAATATTTGTTATTTTATATGCAGTTAAATAACGCATAGTATCTATCTTAAGAGAATAATAATAATATCAATATTAAGAGAATTATAATTGTTCGAAATTACTGTGATGAAAAGAATTTAATACGTTTTTTAATTTAAACGTAATTTACCTATTTTTTCCTCATTGGCCTCATCACTTTCTGTTTGATTATTTTAACAATTTTTGACGGTAGTTAAACAGTTGATCCGAACTATTTCGTACATACATTGTGTGCATAGGGCATTTTCAAACAGTATTACATACAATACAAACATACAGTATAGGAATAGTCCAACCCAAAGGCAATAAAAGTTATAGAATATAGCTCAAAAGTGTGTCGCTGGGTCGCTACACGCTAGAGAGCTAGCAGGGTTTTAATGAGATATGTGCTCTTTGTTCACAGTGTATAGATCGTATTATTATTATTACTAGTACATTAGCGTTTTTGTCAACGAATTTAATTTGTTCAATATAGGAAATTACTTTAGTAAACCACAAAAAAGTCGCACAGTAATTAGGTATATAATTATTATAGCCGCTGGCCTATAATCTATCAACTCATATGACATCGTTTTTGTTATTGTAAATTCGCTATTAAATTGTTCTGTAGAGTTCGTATTGGACAAATGGTCCTACCATGAACTAATTTAGTACTCTAGATGTTTACTTGCACATGAAATTGACAAAAAAATAAATCAAAGTTGAGAGAAACATTTTCATTCACAATAAACTATAACCATTAGTGCAATTGCTTCTTCGAATTGTCGGGTTTTTAATGGTTTCTCAAGTAAATGATGGAGTGGAGCGATGAAAGGCGTCCGCAGGGCAAATAAGATGAAAAATAGTTTTGCTATTGGCAATCAAATAAAAACTTCTAGGAGCATTGCGGGAGATTTAATGGGTTTACTTGTAGAAGTTATGGAATAAACAGTTTTTGCAGATAAGCGAATAAAAAGTATTTGTAAGTTGGAGAAATAATGCGGTTCTGAGTTCTGAAAACACACTAAGTAAACTAAGCACTTTTATGAATCGACTACGACGATAATACTATAGTGGTACTTCTTATTACTTAAGGTTTTCAACCTAAAACGATCGATATTACCGATAACCTCTGCTCCTAAGTTCAACACATTCAAGTGAAAAAGGAGCATTCATTACAAAATCAATAAATTATAGCCCGTCGCGATAATTTATGAACTCTCACAATATTCCGTTACATTATATTTCTTTCAACAATCTATAATGCAGCTACGAGCACGGGGTCAATGCACTCAGCCCATTAGTTGTACAAACATACGTATCGATTACATACTGAAAATTTCGCTTCAATCTCGTTCGCCGTCCGGAAAAACAACCCTCCATAATTGGAAGTGGCTTGCCGAATTTGATCAAGGTAATCTTTCCGATTTTTGAGATGTCACATCTTGATGCGGATTGACTAAACGTAAATATATTAGGGAAAACAGACGTGAACATATAATAACACATATAAGTAATACAGTTCAATTTGACGATATGATACGCAGTAAATTATAAATTAAGGGAACTTATGCCGATTAATTGAAGAGTCGATATTAGAAATTCATAAAATTTGGATAAAAAGCCGTTATTCTTTATATTTTTAACCGTACTGTTAATCAATTTCCTGCAGAATTTATGATGTTCTAATCGTATTCGCGCATTGTGTTGGTTATTTAATTTTTAATTAATCAATATATCAATGTGTAGGTATAGTACAAAAATGAAATTCCATCATGACGAAGTATAAAGTAGAATAATGCATAGAAATAGATGCACAAGCTAACATAGCCTTAACTTTTCTCGAAGTTAATTGAAAAGCCGTCTATACAATCGGCATTCGCCTTGGTTCTCGTGTCTAGTATCCGTTTGGCTCGTCTGTAGAAACTAGATCCATCTAGGACTGGGTCAAGGCATAGTTAGTGTAAGTTACCTTAGTGCTTGCGTTCAGACCTCGGGAGCGACCACTGTATTGGAACGTGCTCCTGTAACTTTTACTGGTTAAGAGTATGTCAATACTTCTTTCTATATTATGTATCAGAATATTACGTATTCATCAATTGAATTCTTACAATACATTAATAAACAGTTTGTTTTAATTACTCCTTTATTTCGCAGTCAATTCTTATCGGTTCCTTACCAATAGCTACGTGCTTTAAACCACATTTGCTAAGCTTACTCATAGCATTATCAAAAATGGAGCACGAGTAATGAAAATTGTAAAATAGCATTCGAGTATACAGTTTCGGTAGCTATCGCAAGCTCTCGTTAATATGGTATAACGAACGCAATATGTGGAGAGTGCTCATGCGAGTAAAGGGCTCTACAGACGGGTTGAGATCTCGAAAAAAAGACGTGATGTGTGAGGGAAATGGTACTATTTCGATACGGCTGCTGTAGGCTAGTATTGCGTTTGCGATACACGAAATTGAGGTCTTGGAAAACATGGAAGAATAGTCGTTTGATTTGTTTTGGCTCGTATTAAAGCTAACCGCAGTGCACGTTACTTTTTGTGTACCAAGATCGTAAATTTTTGATAGCTCTGATTGGAAAATTCAAGCATTTCAAGTGTGTAGTGAAATCATTATTGAATAGAAATCGTATTAGCTAAATGCAGCTGCTTCCATTTCAAGTTAATAAGTTAGTATTAAATTGATTGAATCATATTAGAACTATATGCTGCTATATCTCTTCCATAACATCTGATACGTGACGCACATCTTAAATAATATAATCGGAGACGTGACTATGATATGCGATATTTGTTTTGCTGAAGAGCGTGTGCGAAAACATTGATATTGAAAACAAAATATTCACATGTGAGAGAAAAAAAAATTGCCCACCAAAACGCGTCTTCCGTACAAATGCGTCTTCTCGATCCCTTTTGAAATTAACGGATAAGCGGTGACGGCTATACCAGATTAGGAATAAATACCAGTTTGAGATGTGTGTGAATGAAATCAATTACATTTGCAATACTGGTTATACAGGAAACGTGAAGATTGTATATGACGAAGAATTTATCGTTAACGTTTAATGTTGGATGAACCTTTTATTCTTCTAATTACCCATACTCATACGTTAAATTTCTTCCTGTTTTTGCACAAATTATATCTCAGTTATCAAAGTTTCCATATCGATCTAATATTATTATATGAATATGTATCTTCTTTTAAATAAACTCGATACTACTATACATAAAAGTTGCCATATTCGTTATGCAATTTTTCGATACCAACCAATGCCGCTATAAAAATAAGCCAACAAAGGGACAATAATATTCCGGTTTGCAATCGCGCGGTCTTCCTTGAATCCGCATCCATTGTGTTCTTTGTATTTTTTCGTTCGCGTGTTCTTATACATAATGTGCGGTTTGTAAAAGCACGGCTCTATTCTACCACAACCCACGAAACACCCTAAACTTTGTTTCCTCGTCTATTGTTGGTGCCTTTAAAATATTTGCGTTTTGTTCTGTGCAGGGCTAAGTTTCCTAGCTTTGGTTTGTTAATGCAGGGTGTTAGTAATTGCGTGGATTTGTGAGAGCGCGGTTTAATCGCATAAATCAATATTGATTCGCGATTAAAAGGATTTTTCGCACGCATACCGTGAGATTAAATTTATGCCCTTTTCGAGCACATATTAATTACATTTAATATCCCAGAGATTAACGTGAAGTTTATTCAACGCGAGCTTTTATAAAAATATTAATAGACGCCTTAATCATCTCAACTGTTAATACATAATCATATCATAGTCGATGCATCATGTCAATGTTGAAACAGGAATATCCTCTCCATGACTGAAAGCGCACTTGATATAAAAATATTAATAAAAGCATGAATGCTGAATCAACTCGGAAAACAGAACTCTGCAATACACATCTTCATATAGATCATACCAGCCTTTCAATACCGCTATAGAATGAATACAGCATAAAACATTCCTGGTGTATTAATAGATTTTGCGTAGTGAAATAATTTGTAGTTTATATAACTTATTATTTATCCCTATGAATCGATTTATTATCGATGTTCTTCTATGTTCTTTTGGTTCATATGTAGGCGTTCTTTGTTTTTGTAAATTAGAAAAATCCATTGATATTCTTTCTTTGTTAGCTTCAGTTGCGTCATTCCATGATAATGTAGATCACTACAACTATGATTTAGGGCGGCCGTACACGGACCGCTTCAAGCAGTTGTGACCGACCTCTTGAAGCCGCGACCGCGCGGTGAACTATAGGCATTCATGCACCGCCGTACACGTGACGGCTCGAGCGTCGAAATTCCGAGCGAAATTCCACTGTGCCGTTGACGGCTCGCGAGCGGTCGTGAGGCATACACTGACTGCTCGAGCCGTTGACTGCGCTAGAGCCGTCGACGGCTCCCTATACCCCTGAAAATCAATGACTTGACTAGTCAAAAAAATCAACGGCTCGAGCGGTTGGTAGCGACGGCTCGAGCGGTCAACAACCGACGGCTCGAGCAGTTGACGCCGACCGCTCGAGCCGTCCGTGTACGTCGCTCAGCCGTTAACTGCTCGAGCGGTCCGTGTACGGCCGCCCTAAGTATTTTCGTAATTTATTTATGAAAACAAAAGAGATAACGTAGCTGTAGGTAGTTTTATAATTTATGGCATGTTTTTGGCAAGATGGATTAAGAATCCCTTCCCACAAAAATTGTTACTCGTGACAAAAAAATCCAGCCCAGTAATCAATATGTATCCCTACGACTCGAAGGTATCTGTTTACGAGTTGCTCAAGCCCTGTGGTCAATGCGGGCACAGTTTCGTTATGATCGCGGGTTATATATAGCGTCAGATGGAACGGGCTGACGCGACGGGCTGATGTCAGCAGCGCGTCATACGCCGTGTGGACAATTAGACGCTTTCATGTGGTGCATGTTGTAATGTTCAATGTGATATTGTGATGTAGGGGAATTGATCGCTCTAAAGTATAAAAATATTTATCACATTTTCTCCCAATGATTTGTAGTGAGTTAGGAGTACTGTTGGTGCATTCCTAATGATTGTTTTATATTGAACTTCTATTGGAAGTTTAACTTTAGTTAGTTTCGGAGAATACGCAAAGGTTTTATTCAGATGCTGTATATGAATAAACAATTTTACTTACTAGAATATCTACTACGCTCATACAGGAAGTCATGGCGCCAAAAATTTTTTAACAACAATAAAGTTCATTTTAGGTCTTTCTATAAGATTACAAATTAACAATTACACAAATAAATACCACCCATGACCTAACTGTAACAGTACTTAATTACTGTATTCAGAGTTCAATACGTAATATTATTGAGCTCGGCCTTTCGTTGACCCAATTCAGGAGGTCGTATGCATGATCGTTACAGTGCAGTTACTGGTTCGGTCGCCTGATAGGATTAGTGTCCTTGATTTGAAAGTTATCTAGTCGATCTATAGATAAATATAGGAGAAAATCGTGTTAGTTTCATCACTTGTAGCTAAGAACTACTGAACGGGATTAATGATTTTCTGTTTTTTGTATCAGTCTCTGCTTGGATAAGGATCTCTTAAAAATTTGAAAAACGTACCTACCCCGGCAGTTCGAACGACTATCTACAAACGTATATTATAAATGCGAAAGTATGGATGTATGTTTTTAGGTCTATTAAGTAAGGACGCTGAAAAATAGATGAAATTAGTGCAGATAAATTTCGGAATAGCTAGCAGCTAAATAGATCTAGTAGTTACGATCCTATAGCGAACTGGGCAGAAGTTGGTGCCTCTTTTATAATATACTTAATATAAGTTTCAATTTGAATTGAATACTAACAGTATTGTACTGTGACCTCGCCAGCTATGAAGTATTTTAAATGTTAAGTAATGCAATCATGAGTAACTGTATTTATTACGAGTGTGATCTATAATGTAATATAGAGAATTTAACTATGACCGCTAAATAAAACAAAGAAAAAGAAACTAATTGTTTGAGAAAAGCTCTGAACAATAGAATTGAAAATATTAATTATGTAGAATAATTTCGCAGGTACATTACAAAGATATTTAACAGTCATGTCGCCAAATATTTAAAACGTTTGAAGTACCCTTTTACGAAGAAATTGTACAGTATAAAGATTAAAAATTAAAACAATTAAGTATTAATTTTACTAAGTTATCGAAGCATCACGTCACCCATGACCGTGTTTAGTCACAATCGTCATCTCAAATGCAACCGCGCCGGCCGCGGCGGTGGAATCCGAAAAGGCAAGGTTAATGACATCATACGTTGTGTGAATACGTTCGATTTGCAAGGATTACATTCACTATCGTTTCCTCTCGATATTTGTTTGGATAAACCATGCCCATGTATAGAACATGCACTTATCGACTGGATTGAACGTGGAATAGAATAAGGGTAGAATCATTTTCGTATTACGATTTCATTCCTATGTTTTTGTTTAAGCACTTGATATTTAGCTCGTTTGGTACCTAATAATGTATATTGGTTTTTAAGTTCTCTTGGTACCACTCCAGTAAGACTTGAAGTACCCACTTCAAAGGTATTTAGTTTTCAAGACTTTAAATCTTGAGAACGAACATTAAATTATGATTGACTTCATAATGGTTTCAAAAAAAAATTATTTGGAAAATCCAAAAGTGCACGACTCATAATGCTCATTTAATTATGAAATATAAAAAAAAATATATATATATAGATATACATTATACAGTCTTGTAGTTTTCGTTTTTTATTAATTGCAATTAAACGACACTGAATTAATTAATCATTCGCATTCAGTGACCTACAATCGTCGATTAGAATATTTAAAAAAAAAAAATTAACTCAAATGATGGATTTTTTCACAAGTTTTCCAATTCTATTGAAGTAAATCAATTTTTAAAAAGTATGGGATTAATCTCCATTAAATTATCTCGACAATAGTATGCAAAATATCTTGATTCCGTGAACTAACAAGGCTATAATAATAAGAATAGCTGCAAAAATGAGGCGAAAGAAATTTTTCGATCGTAAAGCACTCTCTGATGCTTCGCATCGTCGTGCAATAGCAATGAACATCTTTTCATTTTATTTTTACCATGTAAATGTAATAGCGTGATAGCATTGTATGGTAGGCGCGGTTGTAATTTTGTGCTATGTAATTTTCATCATTTTTCACAAATGTAATAGGTAGTGTAACCAGGGATGTGAATGTTGTTTAAAGTTATAAAGATTTCATATATTTAAATGTGGCCTTTGAAGGTCAGTCACAATTTTAACATTCGCATTAAAATTGAATTTCATACCTAAAGACATATTTGTTCATACTTCCAACTACACAAGGTAAAGAAATGTTCCTTATAAATACAAGCCCATATCAGTACGACAAAGAATAAATGTTCCGTTTACGTGTAGCTAAGCTCTATCAGGTGACGAGAATGTATATCCGCCGTGAGATTGCCTTCCGCACGCAACGAGGGAAATCGTGGAAATATCACCATTTCCTCGCCCTTCAAATTGGGACTGGACGCACGAGATTATGAGATTTCAGGTTTTGGATATGCTATTATTTTCTGTAATACAAACTCGAGAAATTGGAACTTAATATATTCGTGTAGAGGGTGTTCGTTTTTATGGATATTATGGCAATATCGGGTAATGAATTAAGCAGTTTGGGAAAGTATTTTCTATTACAAATTTAAAAAAAAGCTCTATACTTGTTTTCTGGATTTAATCCGACTAAAAAGATAATCTTACTTTTAATCTTAAATCCTTCCCTCGGGTTCGAGTTAGAAATATACTTTTTTAACTGCACCAGAAATATCAACCATGTTGATGCACAGCAAAAATATCAAACGAGAAAGCTTAGCGTGTGCTACATTGCAGTTGCCATAGCGTTTTATTTTGCAAAAAAATATTTCCACTAAAGTGTGTAGAATTTGCGCTGTAGCCCTTGAGGTGAACAACCCCTGATGCTAATGCCTGTGACGTACTCTGGGGGTCCCATTCATGAACAAGAATACGGAGGCTGCGAGTGTAGGCTGTAAATATATGGGGATCTTTAGATATTAACTTGAGATTACAGGTATTGGTGTGTTAAGTGGTTCTGGGTAGGTAACTGTTTGGTATGGTTCCATTTGGGTAGGGAAAACGTACGTTTTCTTATATTGAAAAGTAGTTTAACTTTTCGACACTATGTACATTGAACGTGTTATTTTCTTACATTCTTCATTGAAGAATAAACAAATATATGCAGCTTTATAGGAATACAATACAACAACTTGACAGACAAGTCAAATTGTTTTTAAACTTCCCCACAGCAAAACACCATCATTCATCATAAAAATTGCATTCGTGATCTACTTATTCCCTACGGCTCGGCGCTTTACAAAGCTCATACCGTATATCCTATTAGGGTTATAGAATTATTGTAATATTTCCCATTCTCCCTCAAGCTATAAGGACAGGTAAGGGGAGACTAATCGGCTTGTACCGATCGCACTTCCTCGCGTTTTGAACGATAAGTGACCGTATCCTACGAGTAGTGCAACTCAGACAATGCTTTTGATGTTGAGCTATTATCTCTGTCTAGTACAGAGATTTTTTTATTGACTACGTAGCAAAAGAACTGTTGTTCACTGTCGAACAATTGTTAAAAGCTGTAATATATAAATAAAAACGTATATCCTCCTGTTTCTGTATCTTTGAGAATTACCTCTAGAGTGTTTGTAAATATAAATTACGATTTAATTGCTTCTAGTTTTTCTTTTGGTGTTCAATTCGTTCATGGAAACAAATTTCATGGTTTCAGTTATTTGTCATGTTGATGTCGACCTGTATGATTCAAAAATTTGATTAGATGATTAAATATAGTACCCAAGCTTTCTTTTTCCGTACTCTTCTCTTCTCGTTTATAATATTAACTGATATGTGTTTAACTTCTATACGTAGGTACCTACTATATTTCGCTCATGGCTTATCAATAGACCTCTAGGTATCACTAAGTGGAAGTTTATTAAAATTGAATTATTGTATGCGTCCTCGACAATGTATTAGTATGCATATCTAGTTGCTCGAACCATAATACGTTCCTTACGCGATTTTATTTCAGACACGTGATCTATTTGGCTTCGTTATTGTGAACAAATTGCGGATCTAAAAAGCTCGTATCCATCAGACAACCCATTAATATAACGCGTATATAATGTCTTAACTAACATCTTCGTAACTCCGTCATACTATAGATTATTAAATAGTTGCTACGTAAGTATAAGTTATATGTACTGTTATGTTTATTGTCTTAATAAATACCTTGCGACTTGCGTAACCTTCATGCATCGTCTTAGACATCGCGTGACATTCTTAATGATGCCATGAAGACGAGCACGCTAAAAATTACCAATGCAAACTTCCGATAATCCATGATTAAAAACGTTTGAAAGCACTCAGAGGTTTCAAGTTTCAAGCGCTTCCCTATTGACAATAAAAAAGGTACAAGTAGAGTAATGTTTTATGGAAGCTTTCAGCTGACCTGAAACAATTGGCCTTCAAATTCTATTAGGTCAATAGAACGCCATAGGACGAGTACATTAGTTAATTAAATGCCACAGTGGCGTATGTGACTTGCGTCGCTAATTACATAAGAATAATTACTAGAGCATTGGTGGCTTATCGGGTAAAGGCTGTATTTCTAGGTCGAAAGTCTTAGAACAGGTCACCCAATTATACTTTTTTGTTGGAAAAAAATAACTGTTTTTGAAAATTTCATGAAATGTAATTTGAGTTGATATCTAACCAAGACTACAGAATACTTAATAGTGGCAAACGCCCAAGATTTAGCTTTAAAAAGTATACTCCATATCTTGTTTATGGTATTATTATAAAAATGAATGATACAAATCGTAATAATGAAAGATGAAGCTGTACAACCAATTAATTGCTTAAGGTTGGATTGCCAAAAAATTGTTAATTAGCATGATCAAAGCATATAATCCTTTTTGAAAAATAATATATTATTATTGTTGAGTTTTACAGAAACTTTATAAAGCTTGTCTGTAACATTTCGTTTTTCAGATTTTTTATTTTTATTCCCCATAAAATGTATCCTGACCTGACCTGGCTAAGTGATATGCAAAGCGGTCAAGAGAGAGGCTGTTAAGTAGTCCTTTGTAGTGTCGAGGCAAAATTAGTTTCTCGGCTGTATTTTAATCTTGGCCTATTACTTACAATACTGCGGCCTGGTTATGGTAAAAAAAATGGAACTTAAAAGCTTCGAGTAAATAGCAGGTTTGAATCATAAACGGTCTCTTAAGGCACAGATAGAGTAGTCCATTGAAATGTTACATTTTTTTGGCCTAACCTTGCATTTTTTAGAGGACGCAATTTTATTTTTTGGATGTGTAGGGGGGTTCAATGTGAAGCTAAAACCAAGTTTGTGGGGTCGCCACCCTTGTCCCACGGCCGCCATCTTGAAAATAGTGGTTGAAATGGTTTTTACGATATATCTCTTAAACTATTTATCTGATAAAAAAAGTTTGTTCACATTATTTGTTGCAAATTAAATTTTCTACAATTTTGATCCAGTAACTTTTTGTCGTAGAACTATAAATAAAAAATTTATAAGCGAAAATGTTCAGAAATTAGAGCTATTTAAATGTTTCGATAAAATTGTTTTTTATCATTTTACGAAGAAATGATATCAGACCATTTTTGTAGATTGTTTTTCGAGGAACAACTTTTACATACAACATTTTTTCATTACGTCAATAGGTAAGGTTTTACAGCGCTCTGAAGTGAGTACTATTTTTCAGTACTCTTAACTATACATATATTGGCTATTGGCTCTTTTCCCATGCAGCACTGCAAGAACAGAACATTTCAGCCCTGCTTTTCGATGTAAAAAAAAACGTGCTTCCAGACTCTACCTCCTGGGTGGTGGGGTAAAGAGTCAATAATTAATTATTAATAATAGTGCAAAATTAATTATTATTAAAAATATTATAATAACAAAAAAAAAACAATTACTGATGACAAATAATTATTAGTACACACATAATATATGTATAACGTATAGCTAAGAGTACTGAAAAATAGTACTTATTTCGGAGCGCTTTAAAACCTTGGCTATTGACTTTATGAAAAAATGTTGTATGTAAAAGTTGTTCCTCGAAAAAAAATCTACAAAAATGGGCTGATATCATTTCTTCATAAAATGATAAAAAAAGCTTTATTGAAAAATATAAATATCTCTATTATCTGAACATTTTCGCTTATAACTTTTTCATTTATAGTTCTACGACAAAAAGTTACTGGACCAAAATTGTAGAGAATTTAATTTGCAACAAATAATGTTAACAATTTTTTTTTATCAGATAAACAGTTTAAGAGATATATCGTATAAACCATATCTTCCGTTATTTTCAAGATGGCGGCCGTGGGACAAGGGTGGCGACCCCACAAACTTGGCGATAGCTTCACACTAACCCCCTCTACACATCAAAAAAATAAAATTGCGTCCTCTAAGAAATGCAACCCCAAATGTAACTTTTCAATGGACTAGAGATGCAATAATTTATTCGTGAATCAGCCTTGATTGAGTCAACGCGAACGGGCTGTCGGAAATATTATGTCATGTTTATTTTTCATAATTTACTCACGACACGCAGAGGCGCACCCAAACATAAGCCAATATAACAAGTTAAAATTTCATGTAAAGTTACACATTTATTACTGTTTAACAAAGTTATTTAATTACATTATCGTCGTATCAGATTACGATATGCGTCATTCATGTCAATTACTGTATCTCTTCTATTGTGTCTATTTCTCGCAAGCATTAAACTCCATTGACATAAATAAAAGTTAATTTCAATTTGACCACCCACGCATCTAGCTCCTCATTCGTATTAGTGTACATTAAAATTTATTGTCCTTACATCATACACTAAGTGAGTTATTTTTGTCCAACAGGTACCGATGGATTAAGAATGGAAAGCCGTTCGAATACACGAGTTACGACAATCGAATCTCACAGCAACCTGGACGCGGTACCTTGGTTGTCAGCAAGCCCAGAGATGAAGATCTCGGGCAGTACCAATGTTTTGCGTACAATGAATGGGGTACGGCGACATCCAATTCCGTCTTCGTACGGAAAGCTGAGCTCAATTCGTTCAAAGACACCGACGGCCCGCAAACAATGATCACAGCTCAAGAGGGTTTACCGTTCAAACTCACGTGTAACCCGCCAGATGGTCATCCGAGCCCGAACGTGTATTGGATGTTGCAAGGGGAACAAGGCCAGCTGAAGACGATCAACAACTCGCGAATGACCCTAGATCCCGAAGGAAACTTGTGGTTCTCGAACGTGACGCGGAACGACGCGAGCGTGGACTACGCGTACACTTGTGCGGCAAAATCGGTGTTCAGGAACGAATACAAGCTCGGTAACAAGGTGTACCTTCAAGTGCAGCAAACAGGAATATCACCAACCCTCAACAAACATGAACCAGTCCGCCAATACACGACCAGGAGAGTGGAAAAAGCGTGGCGAGGCAAGAAAGTCGAACTGTACTGCATCTATGGCGGAACGTGAGTATATTTTAATTGTTTTTACTTTTAAATAGGTTAAGAGAACTCGTTCAGCATTTCATAATTATGTAGCGTAGCAGTAAGGATTTTCGAGGATTTTTATACCCGGAAAATAATTTAATGAGCAATCCAATTAACTTTTTTAATTATGGTTCGCGGTACATGTAGATGAATATAAATAATTTAAAATTAGTAATGAGTACGACGTATTTTTTGAATAATCATATTTCAAAATATTAAGTCACAAGTAAAAAGTAAAAGAAAAAAATGATAAGAAAGCAGATGTCTGTAAAGGTCACATGTTATCTAACAGTATTATATGCTCAGTGGTATTATGTCAAAAGCAAGTTGAAATTAACGATCTAACAAATTTGGCACAGCAGCCAAATGGGTCTGCTCTTGACACAGAATTGCAGATGTTCATTATTGTTTTGATTCACTTGATATTATGATGTTAACCATGGAAATTAATTGTCCAAGAAGCATTTGCTTTGTGAAATTGTTTAAAGCAAACTTATATTACTTGAATTATGTATTTAGGATTTAGGATAATTAGGCAAATGCCATACTCAACTATAAGATGATCCTGCTAAAACTTACTGCTCGCTTATCATAGAAACAATGTAGTACATATTCTGCACAGCAAATAGTTCCAGAAAAAAACTAAGCAAAGTTATTTATTGCTTTAATAATGCCCCAGTTTCATCCAGAATTCATGGCTCTAACCTACTCACTAAGGGTGCTTCACTATCTCAAGCGCTCACCAGGTCACCTACCCTAACATAACGAGCCAATAATTTGGCAGACGTCACAAACAGTGTGCCAAGTAGGTCCTCTTGACATTCTATAGCAAACATTACCCTCCTTCACGCAGTCGGTTGTAAATCAGACGTGCACTTGACGCTGGCGCCTGATTGCGATGCGTCAGCTATGTATGTATGTATTGTATGATCTTCCTGTGCTCCAGATAGGCGAGCCTTGAGATAGGATTATTAATAATGGAGTGATTCATTGCACGTCATCGTGTTGACGTTAATTGGGACTGTGATTTCATTTTCACGTTCGGAGGAATTGTTTCTGTGGCTTTTGATGACCGTTCAATAACAGATAAAACGTAGACTTGGAAACTTAATGAATGAAATTTGAATCAATACACACTAAAGCTTTCTTGAAGAAAAAAATGTGTAAAAATTCGTTCTACTTTAACCTTCCAAAGTCTTATTCTACAGGATCCTCATTTTGGATCCTTGCTGTAAGCTCTTATTTCTTGTTTTCTTATGTATCCTAAAACGTTCTCAGCGTATGAGTCATACTCCAGTTTACGAGTCCTGCGTGACTCATATAAACAAGCTTAACTTAGAAATCTAACAAAGTTTAGCAGAGAGACATAAAAATTTTCAAAAATTTATAAAATGTTAACTGGAAATACGAGATGCAGAAACGGCGCGGCACTCGTGAGTTTATGAGCTTTGAGACCACTCGTGCTGAGAACGTTTACGATATGGAGTTGAAATAAAGGCATTTAACGAGGCTTAGGAAAACATACTTTTTATTCATAGTTTACGTTTTGCTAACAGTACCTCAACATCGTCTGAGTTTGAACTTCTACAGTTCAACAATTATTTTTTCCGTTTAAGGAATATTTCTTTTTGGGTAACTTTTTTTTAACCAATTTCTAAAAATTAGCTGCGTGATAAACAAACTAAACTGGGGTAGCTTTAGTGGAAACAGCCAACAAACTTCATAAAATGTTTTACAACTTTGACTACTCGTTTCTTTTTCTTTCTTGGAATAAAACTTGAACTCCCCAAACATAATTGATGTTAAAACACGAACAACTTAGTTTGGATTTGGTTAAAAAACCAGCGACCACTCAGTGCTATGCTTAGTGATACATACATATTTCAGGCAATATACCTCTCTAAAGAAAATGCATTATAGGCATGTTATAATTCGTCTACTTCCCTGAATACAAAATGCTGCGTTTATCTAAACAACTTCATCCAATTTTCATTTCCAATTCATAAATATGTTGTTTTCCAAGTAGACATCTTATTTTCCTGTTATAAGAAAATGTAGTGTTCTAGAAACATGGAAGAATGACAAACTTTTTGAAGTTGAACTTCTTTAGTATGGCGTTGAGAGTAAAATTTCAAGGACGCATCATGGTAAAACCGTCACGTCATGGAGTAAAGCGACGATTTTGTTACCTTTGAATCTTGCTAAAGAAGTTTCACTTCTGACAAATAAATAATAAATAAATAATAATAAATTAAGAATAAATCAATAAAAAAGACGTGTGGCACTCGGGGACTGCCGCGGTAAAGCTATTGCATAGCATGCGTTCATAAGCCACACCTCCGTGCCCGTCGGAGTGGGGAGCGTGAGGTTTTTTCGTTACGGAATTTCTGGATTCGGTCCCCGCGGTCAAGGCCCGCGATAGAAGCTATGCAATAGCTTAATAAATTATTGATTTATTATTGACACGTGTGCAAGGCACCCACGCTCTTTTTATATTTATTATATGGGTACTACATTAGCATTTCCCAAACAGGCCGTTGCCCCAAGTGGTTTGGAAGAAGGACGGTCGGACGATACTATCCTCGCAGCGGATAACGCAGGACAACTACGGCAAGACGCTGGTGATCAAGAGATCGGGGTATGAGGACCAAGGCACGTATACGTGTGAAGTCAGCAATGGGGTCGGGCAGGCGCAGTCGTATTCTATACAGTTGAATGTTGAAGGTGAGTTTTTTGTTATTTTTTGTAAATTTTTTGTGATTTTTTTGTTTGGTTCTCTTGGTAGCTTTCGAATTGAATTAAATATGCGCTCTGCGATCTAACTAAGAAACGTCATAGTTCAGGATACATCGCCCATTTTTGCAAGTGACTACTATCAAGCTGATTTTCCGTTTGTAGCTTTATTTTGATGAGACACCGAATAATTTCGTGTACGAAACTCTCGATTGTGGTAGCTAACAGAGATAACAAGGATAAAAATTTTTGATTTGATGGTTCTCAAATATTAATTACGCAATTTGTAGGACAATATGTCTGTTGAATTATATAAACATTAACTAAGTGAAAACAAAAAAATCAGCTTGTTAGTAATCATTTATGATGACCTCGTTATCGATACACTTTGGAAAGGGGGACTCTTTGAACCAACCATAGATTTTGTAGGACAACTATTTTTTCGAATAATTTAGGTAATTATCTTGAAATTGAACAAAAAAAATTTAGTTAAAAAATAAATATTTGAGAACCATCAAATCAAAATTTTTTATCCTTGTTATCTCTGTTAGCTACCACAATCGAGACTTTCGGACACGAAATTATTGGGCGTCTCATCAAAATAAAGCTACTAACGGAAAATTAGCTTGATAGTAGTCACTTGCAAAAATGGGCGATGTATCCTGAACTATCAATGATATTGTGTCATTTGAAAAAATGTACGATTTACTAGTAAAAAACTCGTTGAATTGCAATAACTGTTTATGTTTGCCTTTCTCTAACGTCTAATGGAAATACATACGTTAATATTGTATATAAGGTTATTAATTACTCTGTGGATTAACAGCTATACATCATAATATGCGATCCTATTCTTAATTCGATAGAATTTATCTCAATATGAGCTGACATTTTACATAAATTGTGTTCATAAAACTGAATGGAACAGAAATTCAATAGAATGCGTATGTATGAGAGTTCTTACTTCCATAACTTTGCCAATATACAAAAGGCATATAACACAACTATAAACTATCTAAAGGCGAGTGCAGTTTCGCTCGCGCCTACGTAACGCCTTCTTACGCGCAATTTAACTTGAATACCGTCTGCACTCACGAACGTGCATATATCATATACCGAAGGGTTGTTAGCGCTAAAGCTTCCCCGCAGATCCACTGACTTGAAAAATAATTCATATTTTAACGTCTCGGATTACGAGTGTTTGAACTTGCAACTATAAATTGTTAAATGTTAAGGGGAAGACAAAAGGTTGCTGGTCTGTTAGGGGTTCGCGTGATGGGGCTGGGAAGGGTTTTGTTGATATTTTAATAGAGGTGTATTTAGGTATCTTATTTTGTATACTCTAGAATTCTAATTTTACGTAGGTTTAAAGAATCCTGATTCCTCATATTATATGTGATCAGGAATTTTAAAAATCTACTATTTTGATAATCAAATTCTGACAAATTATCAATCTTTCCAACTGTGAAGCTTTTGATAAAAAGGCTTGCATTAAATAATTTCCGATGGTATTTAAAATTGATGGCAAACAGTGGCCTAGACCAATTTACCTGAGTGCTTCCATTGAAAAAGCAAATCTGCGAATCAGATGAATCAGATGATATCAATGAAATTTCTGCATTTAAATACTCAGAACAGACACAATTTGATGTATAATTTATCTAGTTTTTGCTTCGAACATAGTTTTTTAATTGTTTATTAAGAATTGAATGATTACCCATATAAAATAGTAAATAATTTTATTTTTTTAATATTAATTAATTATCATTCATAATTTCATTGTTGTACATAAATTACCATCTTATTCTCAAAACATTCTATAGCATGAATCTCTGATAATTGCAAAGTTATTCAACATTAGCCGTATATTCACAAAGCATAACACAAAATATCAAACAGAAAATTTCCTTATCCTATAATCGAAAATTTCTGATTGAAGCGAAACAGTGGCTCCTGATTACCCCACACTGGGGAATTGTATCGCTCAGTTTGTTCACCAATTACTTTAATCACATCGTTGCCAAGGGAGCGATCGTTCATATAAGATTGATTATTTATTGCTCGATAAATTGTGATGCTAAAAGTTGGGAGATTTGCCGTTTTATTAGTACATATGGCAATACCAAACATGGTTCAAACAATGGTGATAAAAACGTTGATGTAATTTTAACAGGATTTTTGTACCATAAAGATGGACATGGTTACTTGTTTGCTGCTTAGTGAATTATACATTTTATATATAATAGATAGTTTTAATTATCATTTAAGAAAATACAACGTAATACTGATGTCGCACCGATATGGAATTTGAAAATATGTAACACTGTTTTGTAGTTAATTTGTCACGCGTTTCCAATTAAAGACTAGGTACTAATTGCCTCTTTATGCTTGTAAAGTACAAACGAATTCATATCATGTGTATGCGTAAAACATGAAGAATGTGTTACGTATTAAATATAAAATTAAATTTTGTAGCTCAAACATACCGTATACATTGTGATTTGTAGCCATTCATTACTTCCAAATTGAAATATAACAGCCGATTTTGGCTTCGAAAAATGATATCGGTAAGAACAAAGAATATTAAATACGTCCACTTGCCTTAATGGACAGGAAATAGGGTTGACGCTTAATTTATATTCATGTAGATTTATTTCAGAAAAACTGTTTTATATGTTGGAAATAATCTGGCTAATGTTGCGAGTTTGGTATAATATTTTATGGCAAGCAATTTATAACTTTCTTACGCAGACTTTATTTTAATCGCATCAGACGAGAGTTGAATTCAGTTTCCATTCCTCTATCAAAAGACTGTTAGCCGTCTCAAAAATTTCGGAATCAGTGAGAATTGTACGTGTTAATTTAGTCTAGTTAGAATAACTTATAGTTCGACAACCCTAGTAGGAAGTGCGACACGCGCTTGTCCGAAATAATGCGCCTGTATACGGCCCGCGCTTGGCGCTTCGCCTCAATTGAAATTGTGATGGAACTTCCGGAGGCCATTGTTACACTTGATACATGGACCGCGGGTGAAGATATTTTTCATTTGGACCACTTGGAAAGGTCAGGATATTAGGCGACATGTTGAGCCAGTTTTATGGACACTTTAACGTCTCCTAAAATGTGTTATTGCGTTTAATATACAGTTATTGCTTCGAATGACTTCTAGCATGATAATAAGGGTATTCTTATAGGATCAATTCAAGAATAGCTGTTACGGCTATGCAATTAGTCGGTAATCTTACTTCTTTATACAATAAATCGATTTTCGAGTTCAATTTAAACGATCTGCGGTCGATACAAATTAATTTCGCGATGGTACGATAGTTTGCCTTAAAAATTTAGTTACGAATAATAGTTTATTTTTCGCCCAGATCTTTTGCTTAAATAATATTTTCGATGTACCGAACAGAAAACCAAGGGATCAATCATTTTCTTAAATTGTGCATCAACTAACGCTCCATTCAATTTCCAGCCGCACCGTTCTTCATAGAAGAGCCGCAGTTCCAGAACCTCGCCGAAGGTGAAACGGCCACCATACACTGTAAAGCTGGGGGTACACCGGAACCCCAGATCACGTGGGTACATAACGGCAAGCCGATTGAACAAGCGGAACCGAACCCGAGACGACAGATCACGGCCAACACGATAGTTATAGCCGACCTGGTGAAGAAGGACACGGGGAACTACGGGTGTAACGCGACCAATTCGAACGGTTACGTCTACAAGGATATCTATATTAATGTGCAGTGTGAGTATTTTTGGCTGGTTTTTATTTTTATGGGTGGGATTAGTGACTAGACTATGTTAGTTTTAGGGTACAATGTTTTGGTGTGAGATGAGAGATGTGTTGCAAAGAAAGAAGTTGCGTGTATGAATTAGAAGACAAGATAAAGCAAATTTTAGTATCGATTTGATTTATATTCAAATTTCAAGTATCTTCCCCATACCCAACTAGATGAATACACAAAAATGTCCCATAGTGTACACAATAAAGTAATAACTTGATCCCTAAAAATATAGTCACAGCACATTTACTTGTACGCCTCATTGGCGCGCATCTTATAAGATACACCAGTATCCAAACCATTTATACATTTTGAACCCTACTGCTAATGCAATAGAGTTTAAAACCCACTGCAAATACGCTACAGGGGTATCTTATCGTATGGATCGACAATACAATGGCGATACAAAATTGCTGACGTAATGTTCCTGCAACATCTTCCCTTAGGGTGGAAAATACATGCAATTTTATTCCATTTTCATAGTGTGTGTAATGGATTTTACGAGACGCACCGCTACATGTAATCGTAAATCTATTTTTATTGTACTGCAATTTCGTTGTGGATAGGCAGATGGGTGTAGCTCGCCGGTAGGTAGTTAGTTATTTTGTGTTTGAACATAAAATATGAGGAGAAATTTTACCGAAGAACATGATTTTAAGAAAGGAAGTAATGTAGGTTTTTAAAATTATACTTCTTTTGGCGCGATGGAGAAAAATGATGAGAGTGAATTTTTACGATGCGCGGTTTTTTTAACAAGTAAGACAAACTCTGTTAATTGTGTAGTCACGTGTAGATATGTCACGCGACAAAAATATAATAGAATTGTGAAATTAATGAGTAACTTCAACATAACCGTCGTTATATTTATACTCCAGTCAGTCAAGACAATCAATTCACAATAATTCCAAAAGTTTTCAAACTTCGGTCAAGTGAATGGTACATTGGGGCGACAATAAATCTCATTTTGCAACCTTGTCCGCAGTCCGGAACTGCAATTAAATTATTTTTTGCTGTATGGTCGTGAAAAAATTCCTAAAGTTCTGCAAACTTGGGGAAGTTTTCGATATAATATTTCCTATCACGTATTAAATTTGCAACCAATCTCAGTGTACATTTCATCTGATTTAACAAATCGTTTTACAAAGGAAAGGAATTGTTATATTATTGCATTGTTTTAATAATTCAATATGATTGACAGACAGTTCTTCATATAACGTTTTAATTAAACTTTTCTAACATAATATCAAACTTCTAAAGCTCCGCTCATCTTTTTCATAAAATGAAAGGTTGAAAGGAAAACGAAACTTTTAACACTTACAGACTTAACTTTTGACTTATGACTAATATAATAAAATCTCTTATTAGACTTCATCCATTTGCAAGTCGAAAAATAATTTAAAAGCCTAATAGATTATACAGCGATCTGATAACGAACAGATTGTAGACGCATATTACAAACAAAATACATACGACTGCGCGATTTCATTTCGATTGTACTCGTATACCTGAAAAATGAGAATGTTCCAGACTGTTTCTAATAGCTTTCGCAATTTCGAATGAGGTAGAACTTTACATAAACATAGTACATTTACGAACAGAAAGATAATCTTTTGTAGGTACTTTAACACCGTTTGAACTGTAAAAAATAGACATGATACAAAATATCTCAGAAAGATACGGATTTTCATACAAAGGCTTTACTCCAGTTGCGTGACGTCATAAAAAGGTGCAGCTGCATTTTTCTAATTGTTTCCAACCACGTGTCTTGCACGCTACCTGGCTGTTATTTATTTCGACCCTTGGTGATAATAAAGTATACTCATAGCTGAGGGCAGCCTTGGTCGTGACGAGACTCAATTTAGAAAATGTAGAGTCATCAAATTGTGACAATGTGGTTTATAAAAACGGCCACATTGTTTAGAAATGTTTACGCTTTCTAAAACTTTGATTCGTTGTTGCCGCGCACTGAATATTGATATCCGCTAAAAATTTATTACATTTATTTTATAGTACATAAAAAAAGGTTACCACTTCTATACATTTTATATTCATACTCTTGCCTATTTTGCCTACCTTTACCGTCCTGCACAGTCCATAAACAACGTAATCGAATTGCATTCCAATATCCTTATTATACACACCCCTGTAGGTGTCCTCGTATCTCGTCTCTGACGATCACTACCCCCAGTGTCTGAAATATCCACCCCCAGGTCACTCACCCCAATCGCACCTCAACTATCGATTCACTACGAAAAGTATATTTACTTAACGGGTCGAGGGCAGGGGTCAATCTCATTTGTTTTGATTGCTTCTGAACATTCAAGGTTTTGAAGAATAATAACATGTTCTCTATTGGTGCCAACCAGTCTATGATATCATATGTCGGTGCTCAACGCTTCACTTGTTAAACCTAGATGTAGCTATATGGAATTATATTAGAATAATTCATAACTCATACAAATGAACATAAAAATGTTTCTTACGCTAAAGACATTTTACTTAACATTTAAGTTTGACCATTAAGTTTTTTCACATCTCAAAAAAAAAAAAAACTATAAGAATCTATACACGGAATACGCTGATTGTATAAACACATAAGGGGCCCTAATTCCCAAGCTAGATAGCGCGTAAACAAGACGAATGTCTAGCGGTGTGTCAGCCGAAATGTACGACATCCTACAGGTCGCCGGCGATGGCTCCGCCCACACCGCAATCTAGCAAATTTTGCGGACGTCGCCACTTACAGGTTCCGAACTACGGTGTTTGATTGCACGAGTAATTAGGATAGATGGTGTTGGGCTCTAAGCTATCGCTGTCGGTATGGAAACTAATAGCCTTAAGTGTGGCCAAAGGGAAATCTTATTGGGTAGTACATTACGCTATTACATCATTTAGAAATACTGTCCCTCGGTGTAACGTTATTCTGTCTCAACATTGACCAATATAGGTCAAATAATGTTTTAGGATCCGTATAAAATAACCATTTAAGTGATCATATATTTTTGTAGTTCTTCTGAAACACATCTGTCATCTCACACATTTTCTGGTGAAAGTGTACCCTATCAAATATGTAGTGAAAAATACGACTAGTTTATAGTAATTAATATTTAAGTTAATGTTATATAGTTTAAATATTTTATCAAGAAAACATCTAATCTATAAATCCTAACAGCCATACCCCCAGAAATCAAGGAAGGACCGGAGAACTTGACCAAAGTGGACGGATCGGAAGCTGTGCTCAAGTGCCGAGTGTTCGGTGCGCCCAAACCGATCGTGAGGTGGATGAGAGACGACGTCGATGTTACGGGTGGCAAGTGAGTATACAGATAGACAAACTGACAAACAAAATTGATGCATATGTTACTCTTCAGAATTTTTAAGCAACGCTGTGTAATGTGTGTATATCAACGAACAGACTGTATACATAAATTCTTTTTTCTTGATAAATCTACAGAGAAAATCAAATTCGCTTTTAAAGGTTTAATAATTAATTTACTCAAACTTTAATAATGTTTTAGCATTGAGCTGCCAAAAATACCTCTAAAATAGTGAAACAGTCATTAAAATGTTAATAGATATTGATCACTTGGATACGCCGCTTATTTAGATTAATCTATAATACTAAAATATTATACCGTCGATAGTTATTTAACGTCAGTTCTGTCGACAAAGATGGATGGCTCCAGAAGATTGATAGCAAAAAAATCTGTCAAAGCCTTAAGGCGATTGGACGGTTATAAATCACCCTTAAATATAAGTAAATAGTGTTTTTGTTATCGTTTATGTTTTCCAGAACTATGTATAGTGTGAAAATTTAGATGGAAAATCTCTGATAACGCAGAAGTCTAATTACCTAAGTATGACTTGATTAAATAATATTGTGTGACTACTGCGCTGAAAAATTCCTTAATAGCAATATCGATTTGTTATTGCAAGAAAATCATTATAAACCAAATTATAAGCAATATTTTCTAACAGTCTGCCCTATCAAGGCTGTTTCTTCTATAAATAAATCACATAATATATCAATGAATGATCACACACTTTGTCCATCCCACATATTTGCGAACCTTTCATAAATTCAATGGATGTGAAACGCAAAAAGATTGAGCCATTAAAACGTAAAGGTTATCGTGAACAATTAGCGAGTACTTATGAATATTAAAATTTCCCCATCACGGGTCAATGCCACGATATACCCTGAAACGAAACCCCTGTAATGAGATCCTCCCTTGATATTTATAAGTAGAATTTTATATATATTGGAGGGATAATTTTATCGCACCCGTGTTCTTTATTAGGGAAGTTCTCAATGTGTTAGAGGTTAGGGATCAAATAGAGGGTGTTAATTTAAGGACCTTTTTTGTTGTTGTTGAATTAATTTAGTTGCCTTTAAAGTACATATTGGACATCAGACAAAATTTACTTTTATGTATAAAAAATTGCGCACGTGGCAGAAGCGAAACTTCTTCTTTCAAAGATACGAAAATCATCGCCATACTCCATGACGTGACGCGCTTAATTCACTTCAATAATTTACAATAAGTCTGTTCTAGTTATAAATAGTATGTTATAGTTTTAATTTATTATTATAAACCTTCGTATATATTTGTTCGTATAAAACACCATAATGCCTATTATGAAATGTGTTGTATTTCTGGCATATTTTACAATTATTTTTGTTTTTTCAGGTACAACATAACGCCGGAAGGTGATCTGGTGATCCGTGACGTGTCGTACACAGACGTGGGCACGTACCAGTGTTACGCTAAGAATAAGTTTGGAGAGAAATCCGCTTTCGGTTCCTTGACTGTTAAGAGTGAGTACTAATAGTTAATATGATTTCTCGAGTATTTTAATAGTTTACTTTTTTACCACTCACGCAAGAAATGTTCTTTCTAAATTATGTGAAAACATTTTTGAAATCGATTATGTATCTTATCTACTTGACTTTAGTGTAGTTATACGTAAATACACAAAAAAAAGTTTTATTAAGTAATTTATAAACATTTTTCAAAGGGCATTGAAACTTTCTGGCATATCAAACCCGCCGCCATTTTGATTTTTTTTCAAAATCGCGGCGCACGATTAAAGTGGTATGTATGGATAGAGGATACATAGACAAACAAAAAATGTCTTATAACATAGTACCCTAAAGCGTCACATTACCGAGATATTTGGAGGTAAATAACAGTTTATTGGAAGAAAGTAGGTAGATTCATTACATAAAAACATACATACATTACATAAAAATGTAAGTAATGTAATGAATACCTACTTTCTTCCTGTAATAATAATAATCTACCTGGGAGTGATTAGTTGGAGATAATATCATGCATATAGACACGTAATAAGTCTATTTTTAGTGTTTGTCGTACTCATAAGTGAATATTTACCTCCAAATATCTCGGTAATGTGACGCTTTAGGGTACTATGTTATGAGACATTTTTTGTTCGTCTATGTGTCCTCTATCCATACATACCACTTTAATCGTGCGCCGCGATTTTGAAAAAAAATCAAAATGGCGGCGGGTCGATATGCCAGCGTCCATACAAAAAGTTTCAAACCCCTTTATATTTTCATCATAAATTTTATAAATTGTATCATAAATTTTAGAAAAAAATTGACTGATAAATATAACATTGATTATTTCCACCCACAGAACGCACAGTAATCACGGACAAGCCGGAACACTACGAGGTATCAGCGGGCGCAGCGGCCACATTCCGCTGTAACGCGAACGCCGACGATTCCCTCCAACTCGAAATTATATGGCTCAATGATGGTCAGCCCATAGACTTCGATAACCAGCCACGGTTCAGAATGACGAATGATTATTCGCTGCTCATATCGGATACTACGGAATTGGATTCAGGGGAATATACGTGTATAGCACGCACGGCGATTGATGAAGCGCGTGCGCAGGCTACTTTAACTGTACAAGGTGAGTTTTGAACAATATTGGAATGCCATGATACATAGATAGTTACGGAGTTAATGAATAGTGGTAAACGCTAAGTCATTTTTGATTAAATATTATAATATTTATTGATGAGTTTTCATAGCATCAAAAAATCGTTAAAAAGTTAGATAAACTTGTCTTAAATAATAATAAACACCCTATGCAATATTAAGATAAACATACCCCCAAAATTTGTATATTAAACATATTCTAATATTTAAAGAAACCAACTTATTCAGACGATAAACCAATACCATCCCTCCACAGACAAACCGAACCCCCCAGCACTCGAAGGTATCGAATGCCACGAGAAGGTAGCAACACTCCGCTGGCACTCGATGGGAGATAATCGAGCACCGATCCTGCGATACAGCATCCAATACAACACATCCTTCACACCGGATACTTGGCTCGAAGCTACGGATGCTGTACCGGCGATAGATACAGCTTGGACGCTGTCGTTGTCCCCCTGGGCTAATTATACCTTCAGGTAAGGAATCTTAAAGTTTCAACCAGCAAAGTATTTAGAAATAACTAACTCGTTAGATCTTGCACACATATATTAAACTTTACAAACGTCGTCCACAGCTTTACAATTTAATTATACATTTTAACTGAGTCTCTTGAACATACGTTTCGTGAACATGTGTTAAAAAAACGTGAACCATCGCAACTACCAGCGGTTCACATATACGTTCACGTTTTATGTTATGTTATATTTATTTTGTTACTAGCTTCCGCCCGCGACTCCGTCCGCGCGGAAAAATTAAGATTTAGTTTTTTTTCTACGTATTTTTCCGGGATAAAAAGTATCCTATTTTATGCCCAGGATAATAAGGTATAAACTAACTTGGTATAATTATTATACCAAGTTTCATCGAAATCGAACCGTTAGTTTTCACGTAATGCCTTCACATACAGACAGACAGACAGACAAAAAATTTTTTAATCACATATTTGGGTTTGGTATCGATCCAGTAACACCCCCTGCTATTTATTTTTTCAATATTTTCAATGTACAGAATTAACCCTTCTACAGATTTATTATATGTATAGATGAAAAATGATATCAAGATAAATTAATATACTATTTTATTAAAACTTTACAAAAAAAACATAGAATTCACTTTTTTCACTGTTTCGTTAAAATATCTTCAGGAAAAATCGAAATAAAAGTGGAATTAGTGAATTGTGTGTTACCTTTAAAATCTTAACTATAAAATGCAGTTCCATCAAGAGGATAACTAATATTACATAACATAAATGATAAATTCTACCTCCAGAGTGGTAGCGTGGAACAAAGTGGGCGCGTCCACACCATCAAAGCATTCAGATGTATGTACCACACAACCTGACGTGCCCTACAAGAACCCGGACAATGTGGAGGGCAAGGGACGGGATCCGACTAACATGGTCATCTCGTGGTCGGTGAGTGGATGCTTTTGTTTTGGGTGAAAATAATATAATAGGAAGAGTATTGGTTATGTGCCAGAATGCTTTGTGTTTGTTCTCAAGCTAGGAGAAATTTGTAATGCTATATCTGAAATAGACATTGTACGATTTAAATTTCCAATCAAAAACTGATAATGAAAAACAAAACGATACTTGGGATATAGTTGCAGTCCTAACCAATTTAATGTATGTGGTGTGATAGGTTATTAGAACGCGTTTATTTCATAAATTTTGGCGCAAGCGCTCAGGCGTCTATTATTAAAAAAATAAGCTCTCATGACAACAATGATGAAACCAAATTAAAAACGAATGATAAGACTGAATGATTATCTTCCGTTGAAAAGGTGAAGCTAGACGCGAGCGCTCAATGGCTTGACGGTTCCGTGAGTGTCGTAGTGGAGCGAATGAACTGCACTTACCACTTACGATTAAAATAACATTGAATTTTTATTTTTATTTTTTTTATTTTATTTATTTAGGTTATCCAACATCAGTCATAACAATAATTTGAGCTAGGGTACATAATATAACAAAAAAAAAAAAGACAATTGTGACAAACATTTACAGGATAACACAACATGATTAATGAGTCAAGTCACTATGTGGTATACAAAGCAAAAAAAATAAATAAATAAAAAGTAAACAAAATCAAGATAATTCCTTTAAATACTTGCGGATTTTATTACAGCTGTCGTGAAAAATATCAATAAAATTGCAGAAAATGCCACAAATCGAGCACAACGGGCCCGGCTTCTACTACCAAGTATCGTGGCGACGCAACATCAGCGGCGCGGCGTGGAGCGAGCAGCCCGTGCGCGACTGGGCCACCGACGAGCTGCTCGTGCCCAACACGCCCACCTTCCAGCCCTACAAGATCAAGGTGACAACCGTACACTGGACTAGCGGCAAAACTGAACCGAAATGTGCTTCTGATCGGTCTGTCTAGTAGTTCAAGTCGAACAAAGTATCATTGATCGGTCCTCCTAGTAGTTCAAGTATAGAATTGACATATAATCTAATATATATAAATCTCGTGTCACAATGTTTGTCCTCAATGGACTCCTAAACCGATTATAATAAAATTCGCACACCATGTGCAGTTCGATCCAACTTGAGAGATAGGATAGTTTAAATCTCAAATCGTTTTAGAAAAAGCGGGCGAAGCCGCGGGCGGTAAGCTAGTATAATTATACAGGGTGGGTATAGAACAACACATAACTGACTGACATTTCCAGTAACTAAAGGAAATTTACGCTAAACTTCAACAAAGATGTAGTACTATTGATCTTAATTGTTGTTCAAGTCGAAACACTTCCGACGAATGCAACAAATAGACTGCAATGTTATTATTTTTAACACAAAGTTATACTTTTCAGGTTATCGCAGTGAACTCGAAAGGCACATCGAACGTGGCGCCCGTGGAAGTGATCGGTTGGTCCGGAGAGGATACACCATTACAAGCACCGGCCAACTTCTCTCTCGTGCAAGTCACTACTGGGAACACTGCTTTACTTAGCTGGAATCCAGTCCCAGCTGAATCTGTGAGAGGACACTTCAAAGGATACAAGATACAGACCTGGGTTGATGGTGATGAGGATAGATTGAAAGAAGTGCTCGTGAAATCGGACGCTTCAAGCGCTCTGGTCTCAGTATTTAAACCATTCAAGAAGAATAACGCCAGAATCTTGGTTTACAACGGCAGGTTCAACGGCCCACCCAGTGAAACACTATCTTTCGTGACTCCAGAAGGAAAACCCGGCACAGTGAAATCTTTCGAAGTGTACCCCATTGGTTCGTCAGCTATGCTCTTGAAATGGGATAAACCAATGGACGAAAACGGTGTACTTACCGGCTACAAGATCTACTACCAGAAAGTTAGTGGCACATCCCTAGGACCAATACAGGAGAGGAAGAAAGAAATCGATCCGAAGTTCGACCGCGCCAAGCTAGCCGGGCTCGAACCGAACACGAAGTACCGTATCGAAATACGTGCTAAGACTAAAGCGGGTGAAGGTGACAAATACTACGTGGAGCAAACAACCAAAGCGATGGTAAACTCTGTGCCTGATGTACCAGTGTTTGAAGCGAGTACCTTGCCAGCCAAAGAAGGATCGGCTCATATACTTGTCCGCTGGTTGCCGTCTCTAGACGGTCATGCTGGAACACACTTCATCGCTTGGTACAGACTCAAAGGTCACCCAGATTGGTTGAGCAGTAACGAAATTACGGAAGATGACTATGTAGTGCTCACCGGCTTGGAGCCAGGTCAAGTGTACGAGGTTAAAGTGACAGCTCATGATGGGGAGTACTTCAGCACTAGCGAAGTTATGGAGGTGGACACTACTACCGGTAAGTTAAGTAAGTTGTTTAAATTGGATTTCAGTGTGGATACTGTTTTACAGTGTGTTGTCAAATGTGCTAATACATGTTCGTTTTGGAGGTTGTGACGTAACTGACCATGTGGAATTATAGAGATATTTATTTGAAGATTTGATAGAATTTAGTTAAATAAAACATTTTAAACTTTTTAATAAAACACGGTCAGTATTGTTGCATCCTTTATTGTGTAAACATTTTAATTTTTTGGGTGCTTGGGAAAAAATTGGGCTATGATTTATCCTTTTTTTTTAATTTTAATCAAAGAATTGTAATATTTTAATGTGATATTTGGTTCATGTTCATTTTGTCTGATTTGGAGAAAAAAATCTTACTCGTATTTGTCATAAAAATATGTGTGTATATTTCATGTTAGGTTTTTTATTAAGTTAATGTGTTTGTATTCATTGTTCTATGGTCTTCGAATCTTACCAGAATCTAATGAATTTTATTCATTCATTCATTAGATTCTGGTTATCGAATGGTAATAATATGCCATGAGTGTTATCAAATGTAAATTTGCTAAAATGTGATTTGTAAATTGCAACTACACATAGTTAATAAAAAGGACATGCCCCTTTAGACAAGTGGTTTTCTATTAGCGTAACGTTTGATAGAATAGATTATGAATGTATGAGATTGACATAAGCTGTCGATACATTTATCTACAGCTTAAGTCAATCTCATACATTCATAATCTATTCTATCAAACGTTACGCTAAACGAAAGCCACTTGTCTAACCCGCCTGAGTCGCATTCTTGTGGTTCTCGTATTGTTCGTTGCCTGAACTATAATAAGGACACAAGTAACGCGCGTCGTTCTCGTACTGTGCGGGCAGACCCGGTGATAATGCGCGAGGAGGCGATGGCGACGGCGGGCTGGTTCATCGGCGTGATGGTGGCGCTGGCGTTCCTGGTGCTGGTGCTGGTGGCGGTGTGCGTGGCGCGCCGCAACCGGGGCGGCAAGTACGACGTGCACGACCGCGAGCTGGCGCACGGCCGCACCGACTACCCGGACGCCAACTTCCACGAGTACACGCACCCGTCAGTATATTTATTTATTTACTACATTTCCGCCCGCGGCTTCGCCCGCGTTTGCAAAGGAAAACCCGCATAGTTCCCGTTCCCGTGGGATTTACGGGATAAAACTATCCTATGTGTTAATCCAAGTTACCCTCTATATCTGTGCTAAATTTCATTTTAATCGGTTCAGTAGTTTTTACGTGAAAGAGTAACAAACATCCATACATCCATACATACAAACTTTCGCCTTTATAATATATATTAAGATTTTAAACAATTACATTACAGAGATCCATTAATGTTAGTACGTGACTTATAAACTAATGTTAGTAAATATTAGCATAGTTCCCGTTCCCGTGGAATTTCCGGAATAAAACCTATTCTATATTACTCGTGGATAATGTACCTTTCGAATGGTGAAAGAATTTTTAAAATAGGTCCAGTAGTTTATGAGCCTATTCATTACAATCAAACAAACAAAGTTTTCCTCTTTATAATATTAGTGTAGATATACTAATAATTATTATCAGTCGATGAGGCACCTTTTTTTGAAAAAAGGCGCAAGGATAAAGTTTTCAGCTTACCGCTTGTCCGCACCGCAGCTGCAAAACGTTTTCATGATTTTTTGGGCCCACTTCTGTATAACAAAATTAATAAAATACTAAACGTTCGTAATTTGACCTTATCAGATTTGAAAATTAAAATGACCAATTTGTTACTTACCTTGTCTTACAGCGAAACTGAAGATTTTATGAAAGTTTAATCCCAATCACGCATAAAACATATATAAAGAACCGCATATTCACACAATCTCTCAAACAACCGAACATACACAACATACACGCACACTCACACACACCCACACTTACACACACACACACACACACACTTACACACACGCACACACACACACACACCCACACAAACTGCATGCCCGAAATGTTATTATTAACCTTATTTAAAAATAATCAATTTGTTACTTATTATTCTGTACTTTAGAAAATATGTAAAGTCTACTAGTATGTAAGTTAACTAAACAATACTGGCTAAGTCTGGAGAGGAAGGCGTCGATCGTCTCTAGCACAGGAATGTTCCTAGTTGAGGCGATCGTCGTGTCTAATTTGTTTTGTATTTATGTATTGTTTCCAAATAAATGATTTTTATTTATTATTTATTTATTACCTTGTACGTAAACCTGTCGCTTTGAATGGACAAGTTCACGCACAAAGTATAGCGCAATACACGTGCACACAACACAGACACACGCGCGTGAATGTATACACACCCATAAGTGACCACAAGCACACACGTCCGCTCGCTTGTGCGTCGGCCACACGTACACACGCACATACACACACACACACACACATATTAACAGAGGTTCCGTGAATGACCACACGCACACACGCCACGCGTATGTACGTACATCGAGATAGGCGCATACTGTGAGTACGCAAACATAATTAACGTCTACGTCTGTAAAGAGATAAGTAAACTGTACATGCATTCTCATAAATACATGAAGTATAAGGTGATAAATAAATAAAAAACCGTCCCTTCACACGCTCTCCTATATTACAAACATATTATTACATGTGTATATGCATGTACCGTGGCATCTGTGATATGTCATAGTTGTGTTAACAGATTATTTCGTTAGAAAATTAAACAATAATTAACAAATAATAACTTTAAAATGCATTATTTTCAGATTGGACAGTAAATCCCGCCACTCGATGAGCAGCGGCACCAAGCCGGGCCCTGAGAGCGACACTGACTCCATGGCGGAGTATGGCGAAGGCGAAACAGGTATGCAGTAACGCTAATTAGAGCTAGCTAATTTTTATTTGTTCCTTTTTTACGTCTCATAATATAACGCCTGATTTTTTTTTCATTAGGCTATTTTTATAGTGCAAATTTTTGTTGCCTGTACCTATTTAATTTCATTTTACGATCCTGCTAAAAATACATACTTTGTGTAATCATTTTATTTTGCATGTAGTTGTTTATTTTTGTTATTTTTGTATCATCCACGGCATGTATGTGAGTGTGTCTGTATGTCTGTACGCATGCCCATTGCAGCCGGCATGAACGAGGACGGTTCGTTCATCGGGCAGTACGGGCGCAAGCGGCGGCCGCCCGCGGCCAGCCAGCAGGACTCGGCCTCGCAAGCCTTCGCCACGCTCGTGTAGCACCACCCTTATCCACACCCCGTTCCATTTTCGAACCTTTGCCTTGTAGTTTTCCATCAAAAAAAAAATGCAACTGTCAACTTCTCGTTTCAAAAAAACTGTCAACTTTTTGAACTACGCACTATTGTTGTCTTTTTCGCGCATATCAATGTGTCAAATTGGGACTAGGGAAAATTTAATTTAGAATTTTTGATTAGATAATGCTCGAGTGCTATTTTTAAAATTTATTGTTTAGATCTTAGATGCGAAATTGAAAATTATTTTTAAATCGTGCAATGTATGACGTAGTTCAAAGTTGAGAATAAATTTCAACCGTATGGCGTAGTTTGCTAGTGCCATGGCATTACATTAAAAAATCACACTACGAAAAAGCGGCCACCGTTCTTATTGGTCCGTTTTAAATTTTTAAAATCGCCCGCCGAAATTCAAAAATTTCCTTCAGAAAATTGGTTGTGTTCGAATCTCCTTGCATTGGAATGTATCGAATCGCGAAACACGGGCGTCCTGTCGTTGAACTATTTCAAAAATAGTTTTACTGACCACACGTATCCTTGTTTTCGCGAAACAATGCTATTTAAGTTTATGATTAAGTACACATTTAAATATAATTAGGTTGTAAAAAAGATATTATTAGTTGTAATGAGTGTGTCGCAGTGAATGTTTATTAATATGAAAATTTTATTTTTTTTGTAGCACGAGCTTTGTGTTGAGTTTATGGTTTGCATTTAATGTTAGAGTAGGATAGATAGATAGACGTGTCCTGTTTCCGTCCTTGTCTCCCTTCCCCGTTGCCAACGCACGAGCTGCTAATTCATTTCTTTTTATTTGTGTGAGGTATATTTTTAGTTTGTTTTTTTATTTGTTTCTTTTATTTTTATGTTGCTATGTCATGTTTATTTTTATTATTTTGTCATTGTAGATATAGAAAATGTAGGTTATTTTTTATGTTTGTGATACACATATCTACACGAAAAATCCCTCTCTATTTTTATTGTTTAACTGTTAGCCGTTTAGAGCGATGACTCTAACACAATTTAAATTTTAATCAACTGTTGTCGAATAAATAACCGCGAAATATATTTATTACAACTTATAAATTTATAAAGCATTTGAATGCCATTAAACCAGAAATATCATATTACAACTTGATTAAAAAATTCCTTTGTATATTATAATGCCTTGTTTTTTAATTATATAAGATATCATCATCATACTATATAGTATTTTCTTGTTTAATTTTGCGCGAGTATTATACATTTTTTAATATCCCTCAGTCTTTAATTTCTAAATATATTATGTAATTTTTGAAGTTATACTTCTTTTGGCGCGATGGAGAAAAATGATGAGAGTGAATTTTTACGATGCGCGCGCACACCGACACCTAAATTTAACAGCATGAAGTTAGTTCTAGGTGGTATGAAAATTGATAACTATATTATCTAGTATTTTTTCTATACGCCAAAGAAGTATAACTTCTAACGCGTGTACATAAGTACACACACTTTTTTTTTCTGGGTATGCATTTTAGATATTAAATGAGGATTGCAAATTGCAGGTCGTTTCACGGAGGACGGTTCGTTCATCGGTCAGTACGTGCCGGGCGCGCGCGTGCTGCCCCCCCCACCCGCACCGCCCGCACCGCAGGCACACCCACCCACATATGTGTAGACATACATACTTACATACATACAGCCCCCCTTATGTATGGAAAGTGTGAGATACGTGATACTGTATCCTGGTTTAGATTTGATGATTTCAAGATGCAATCAAAATATATGCGGGTATGGTACCCGCATATACCCGCATATAGGATATAGGATACGATAGCGTAAGGATTTGAAGGGTAGTTATAACACGTTTGAAATATCACAATAATTTATACTCCTTTACATAAAAGTACCTGAGTCCCTCAAATTACTAGCGTCAAGAAGACGTGTATCAACAGTGAACACAAACATACAGGTACTCAGATATAAGGGGGTCTAAACAACGTGGGGGTATCGTTTGATTTGCGGGTAGCTATTTCTTGTGGCCTGTGCACACTTGGCTCACCGCCTTAATTCTAAACAAAATGTACGGCAGCTTCGTAAAAGGCCACATGACATTATAATTTAAAATTTATCATTTATATTCAAATTTTATGACCTTATTTTTAGTTAAAATTTATTAGTTCACGGGCCGGTAGAGTAAGATTATAAATGAGCCTACTCGAATTTTTATTTTGGCCCGAATTTGGTTTGGCTGCAAGAGTCGAATTTAGTGAAACGCATTGACATATAGATTTGTTTTGTGAGACTGATTTTATGTAATACGATTATGTATAATGTGACAGTCCGATTTTGACGATTTAGAAAAGTAGTTTTTTTTTTATTTTGTAAGATATGGGGCATCGGAAACAAGACAGATGATGTCGCTATCTCTTTCTATCATAAAATTTATAAGTAAAGCCTAACAGTTACATTGAAATACTACATAAGTACAAGTTGTACGAAATTTTTATGCTCATTTTTTTTGCAATCGCTTCAAGTCTAACGAAAGCTAAGCAATTGTCTGCTTTGACTCCGATGTTCTATAATCTATATCAATGACATTTAATTATTATTATTTAAACTTTCTCGTAATTTTTCATCTCAATCAGTGAAGTGAAGGGGTTTATTATTGGATTCGTAGGTTAATATCTGGCTCGATATCAATTGAATAAGATAGGATGTTAGGCAAGCAGATAAAGGACTCGCCAGACAGCGAAACAAAAGCGTGGTACTGTGTGAATATCTACTTAAATGCTGTTTTTTTAATTCACTAACTCTACGCTTCGCCACGCCTTCGCTTCGCTATCTGTCCGCGCCCTTAAGCTATTTTTGTCACGGAATTAAGAATGTAAATTTTTTAGCTCTGGTCGCCGGTGGTCAAAGTTCGCTTTATTTCGTCATTTTAATGTAATAAAAAAAGAATATGGCAGATAAGTCAATTTTTAATAAAAATCTTATGAGAAAATTCTATTTATCGGTCGAAATTATTTTTATATCGTAATCATATCTATACCAAATAATGGACCACGGAGTGTATTTATTTTGTATGACCCTTTCAAATATTCTTCTATATTTCGGTAAGAAAAAGCTTGTTTCAAGACATATCTTTATGTTATACTTTCATTTTTATAAATCGTATTCGTAGCACGGTATTTTAATTCTCCCTTGTTGCGATTACACACATCGATATATTTTTATAATATAAAGTCTCAGTCAGACGAAACATCGAAGCGTATTCGACGATTTATATATTTTTATATCCACGCTCAAATCACCATAGGTCTTAAACACCAATTTAATATACACCAATGAAGATTAAATAAATTATACGAAATATTTACTGATCGCTACGAGAATATTTAATTGGCGAATTATTTTAATAAATGTAGAGTCGATAGAGATGACGATAAACTGCGGCCAGTGAGACTCTATGAGCGATAAAGTGCTTTGACCGCCGGCCCTCTTTGGTGCTTTGCGGAATGATGGGAAGAGTGGCGATCATGTGATTGTACTTTACATGTAAGCATATGTACACGCATATGTCGGTCAATTCGAAACGTGCGAGGGTTCGGAAGTCCCCAGAAAGTCGCCTTTCTGAACGAAATTTGGGAAAAATTCGAGAAAAAAACACTATTATGCTATGGTATCGCGTAGAATCTCAGCAACGATCGGACGCTCTCTACCCTATATTTTTATGGAAGCGACCGCCGCGTTGTGACGTCACGGCGGAAATTATCTACTAGTGATATTAAGGCTTTTTGTATTCACTATTTATTATAATATTATCTGACTTCGTGAAGTGTGCACCTCACATATTACCAGTTGACGAGTTGATGTTTTCAAATTTCTAGACGAGATAAAGACGTAGCGTTGCCGGATAAATTTCAAGTTTTAATCTCAGTAGCTTTACCGATGTTCAATATTTCCTATGAATAAGGTTGTACGCTCATACAATTCCTACAATTTTGCTGTTTCAATTTTGGAATTTTTCGTCATTATTACATAGTGTAGTTAGGATTGAAACGTGGCAATCGTCTTTATCTTGTACGAAACGATTGTAAGTGTTAGATATAAGGCTAAGAGTTCGTGTTAACTAATGTTAGGCAGCTAACGCGTCGCTTCGCATCTCTTATTTATTAATCGTATACCTTTCAATGTTATATATTTATTAATTGTCACGTACCTATTATTTATTAACGCCTGAAAGGTGTCGGGTCCTATAAAACATTCCACGCGGTTTAACCATGTTGATTTTACATATTTATTTTTCAATTATCTGTGCGCGTCAGTCAGATGTAATCTGTAACGTTTTAAAAACTTAAAGACTGACGTATATACTGCCGATACTCTGTGGCATTCGCTGACGTCATCGCTGCATACACAGTCAGTGGAAAAAATAAGTCTCTTAATTGTATTGCCCTTATTGAGTATTATTTGCAAGCACCACTATTGTTCTCTTTTAGAGCTTATACATAACCATTTGTACCTTATATATTGCATTATATTTAATGGCACTGTTATCGTAACCCCTTTGAGTTGTTTGTTAAGGAGTCTTTATCACGTCTATTGTCTAGTAAGAATTTAATATTATATAATAGGGCTTGTACACAGAGGTGCTTTTCGCAACAACATGGCGCCCGGTATCGCACGAGCAAGCTACACTAGACTAAGATGTTAAGAAAACGTAACACAACATGACATTTTGCTGCGAAAAGTAGCCGTGTGTACGAACCTTTAATATTTAATTAATATTGTAGATGAGCCTTGTTCGAAACGCGTTTTGTCGCTTTTTATAATCACATGTTAGTTATTAAAAGATTCATTCGAATTTGTTAGCATTCAAAATGAAAATTGTTAATCACACGATGAAAATAATTACGGTGATATTTTATCACTGCCTTTCCCTTAAGAAGTTTATTGTATGTGTTCATTTTATATTTTACCTATCTATAACCCGTTAGTCGACACTTGCCTTGTGAGAATTGATAATTTAAGTTTATAGAGTATGTGTATCTCCATTAACAATCTCACATGAATCTAATGCACAATTATTGCATTTATCTCTGAAAGTCACAAGTCGTTATTATTCTGATTCTCTTCGACTACGGTATATTATATTTATTGAAGCAAGTGTAACATGTATATTATCTGTAGATCTGACGTTTAAAATGTATGTAATAGTTGAGAGGTTTTGATGTCATAGCTAAAATACTGTTAAGTAATCTATATTTATTATAATCCAGTAGGCGGTTTGATGTGCGGTATATTTGACCAGTAAATGTAAAAATGAACGCTCCTTTTCATTATCTATGTAACGTAATACAAGTCACAGATACAAAATTGTGTGATAAAAAAAATGGCGTTGTACACTGCCCTTTGCAAATTAGATCGCTTTTATTTGAATTGAAACAAAAAGAAGCGTTTATTTAGTGATTTGAAACATAACCGACATCAGGGGTGTCCTGTTTATAATAGTTTGCATTTATATTATAATGTAACATGACAAATTGTTCTTGAATATGCAAGATTTTGTTCACGAATTAAATTTAATTTTAACATTTTGTTTCGCATTAAGTGACGGTAATTTATTGTAACTACGATGGATATTTTTTTATGTTGCATAGAAAATAAATTTTAAGAAATTATATGTTGTTTCTTTTATTCCCATCATAATAATTATTAGTGATTGAAATATTCCATCATATTGATTGGGAAGGGCTCATAGTCATATTGTATTGGATATGATAAGACAAAAGCTACTGAATAAATCGTACATACGATAGATATCTACATATTGGGTGAGTGCCGAATTTGCGCTGCAAAAATTCAATTCAGCATTTTTTGTGTCTCAGGGGTTGTATAAAGCTTTGTCTCTGTACTATTTATTAACTATTGTGGCGTGGCATCGAGAAAGTCGAACCGAAATTCGGTGATCGGTCGCATGTGATACGGTTTTTTTTAATTGATAGTTATTCAAGAGGAAGGTTTTAGTATGTAATTTATTAGGTTTTAGATAAAGCGCACGAAGCCACGGGCGGAGAGCCAGTTTATTAAAAAACAAAATAAAATGAAAAAACTAGTCTCACAGTAAGAATATCTACAAATAAAGTGTAGTGTAGTAAAGTAGGGCAAAATGTTTTTTTAAAGAATATCAAAAGATCATAAACAGAACATTAAAAAAAGAACAGTAATAGATAGGGAGGCGAAGAGGGGAATTTTCTGCAATACTCGAGCGTGGCAGTTTAAGATATGAGAGATACCTTAGACCTAATAGAACAACCTTGTTAACTATTTAGCTCTTTAAGTAGTGACGCGCGCCCAGGATAGACGATCAGATTAGTAAAAAAAAATCGATAGTCTGAAATACTCGAGCGCGTCAGATTAAGATATTGGGGGTTGATTTTAGTGTTTTAAGACTAAATTTAACGAATCTGACGATAAGTCCTTGACGCCGCCAAGTTATAGGGTCGCGAACTTGTAAAAAAAAAAACGTTAATCCGGCATTCTCGAGCGCGATTGTTTTTATTTTTATTTTGAAGAATATAATCTAAAACTTACTAAAAATACAAAATCTGCCGGTTTCCGCGTGACCGGAAGTCTGGAGGAGCCATTTCGTCTTCCGAAAAACGCGTTGCAGTATATAAGTCGCGAACGATACATTTTACAAAAAAAAAGTTTAAATAAACAAAAAAGGTAATTTTATTTTACACAAAAAAGGTCTCTTTACATTTTTGTCCAAAGTTAAAACTTTTTGACTTGAAGCATCATAAAAACTCAAACTCCCGGTTTTTTGAGTATATCTCGAAATCTGAGGGTGTTAAGAAAAATTGATATGAAATAACGATGATTAACAAAAAGAAACTCTCAAACCTTTTTCGGTCAGATTAAGAGAACCCACCAACATTTTTGTCAGATTAAGAAAATATGCTTTCAGGAGACCGAGATAAACCTCCACTGTGAAAATCTGACGCGCTCGAGTATATCAAAAGGACTTTTTTTTTCTGCATTTTCAAAAATTCATCGTAACTTATCGTCACGCCGAAATCGTCAGTTTTTTTAAGGGGAGCTTCCATGGGGCCTACTTAACACCCCTTCCGAAAATCTGACGCGCTCGAGTAAATTTTTTTTTTGTGCATTTTTGACGAATTAATATGCCTAGCCCCACCACGCAAACCGGCAGATTAGTATACCGTTGTGATCAGAGGCACTTGGGGCATACGTAGTATGAATATCTGACGCGCTCGAGAATGCAGAAGTAACTATTTTTTTTTACATTTTTGAAAATCAGTACACTCCAAACCCACCGCTAAAATGGTTTTTACCATAGAAGCTTTTCTTTTCGAAATTATTTTATCTATCGATTTTGATAAGTCTCGACGGCGCCGTTTAATTACGCCATTTAGCTACCTCGCCTCCCTATCTATAATGTTTTGAAATCCATTGATAGGTTAGGTTAGGTGTGCTTTAAGTTTGTGGTACTTTTTACCAGATAGGTACATGAATGTAGATGATACAAAATCTGATAAAGAATAGAAGATATGCTTACTTTATCGAAATTATTTTGATATAAGATAATTTTATTTGAAACTAGTGGTCCGCGGCGTCCTAGGTTCGAACGTGATACGTTTTTGAGCCTATAGCAATCACTGACACGATTATACCCAATAATGACATACTTACCTAATTTCTGAAATCAGTCCAGCAGTTACTTACTGAGATTAGCGCGTCTAACTAACACGCTTTATATTAAGTATCTACCTACAGTATTGGTAGGTTCCATATTACAGAAAATAATGTAAAGGCACTACGAAGTGGGCACGGGTCAGCAAATATAAAATACATTATACATATATTTATTTATACTTTATTGTACATATACACCAGACAGAGAAAAGATACAATAATTCAAAACAAAAGAAACTAACACAAAGGCACATATGTACGAAAAGGCGGCCTTATTGCTTTAAAGCAATCTCTTCCAGGCAACCCTAAGTTGCGAGCGGCAAGTCGCACTCGCTTTCCAAACGGTAATCACTGAAAACCATCGCTGCAGAAACTTCCTGCTAGATGTCACGCCGATTGCTGATGTTAGGAATTTTTAGCATCATACTATAGAAGTATTTTTGTAGTAAGTACCTACCAATGTCTGTTAAGATACTTTCTTCCAAGTTTCAAGTGAAGAAAGCATTTGCACTTTAGGGTGCTTTACCACCAATAGAGAGATATGTAGGTACGAGTAATGGGTGCGAGACCGTATGGATATTAGTTTCAGTGGCAATTTAGAGTATAGTGCATTGGGGGAATTTCGGATGAGGGGTAATTTCAGAAATTTGTGAATACCACTTCAGAGCATCGCTTTATCGTAAGTATCGTGAAGTACGGGCATGTAGATAGGTTTGATATTATAATTAGCATACATATTTGCTTAATCTATCACTAGTTACGTATTAATTGAACTTATACGTATTTACCCCGTGGCCGGAATTACCCCAATGCACCTTACCTAATAGAAATAAGACATTTCAAAGCTTCGCATCGGACATTTGCCCCACACAGCGTTGGTGGACAGCTAGACATCCTCGCACGATACATTTCCTTCGCAGTTCGCACATTATTGGCTGCATTTTTCAGAAAATTTTAATTATTTCGTTAAAGTAACTGGTAGTTAGCTTCGATGTAAATGTAAACGTAAATTTATAAGTAACTGCTTACATCAAAATGTGGACATTTAATCATTTTAAAAAATTGCATTTTCATACAAGCGGGGCGAGTAACAAGTAACAACAAATATTAATTAGCCATGGTTAAGGATTGTCTTGCTTATTAAACAATTTTATCGTAATTTTTAATAGCATACATGCGAAAGTTTGTGAGGATAATCTATCTAATACATATAATAAATCTGTAGAAGGGTCAATTCTGTACATTGAAAATATTGAAAAAATAAATAGCAGGGGGTGTTACTGGATCGATACCAAACCCAAATATGTGATTAAAAAAATTTTTGTCTGTCTGTCTGTCTGTCTGTCTGTCTGTCTGTCTGTCTGTCTGTATGTGAAGACATCACGTGAAAACTAACGGTTCGATTTCGATGAAACTTGGTATAATTATACCTTATTATCCTGGGCGTAAAATAGGATACTTTTTATCCTGGAAAAATACGTAGAAAAAAAATAAACTAAAATTTTCAGTTTTATCCATAGACGTTGTTCTATACCGCAGTGGATTCAGCGCCGTAACATGTAGCTCCGAAAGTCGGATTTGGCTTGAACCGTTTGCGTCACACGAGAGCCGCACGATGCCACGCCTGCCACGACTCCTATATAAGGACTGCGATCCGCGCCGCGCGACCCCGTCCGATTAGGGCCCTTCTGGCCTCCTCCACTCAAGCGACAGCTCAAGCCGAGGTTCGTGGTCCCCGTCAAGGGGGGACGCCCTTGTGCATGTCGCTACCAGGGTGAACCTTCAGTTCACCCCCGCGTCCGCGTTAAAATGTAGAAGCCCTTCTGGCTAACATTGAGAAACACCACACAAAAAAAAAAAAAAAAAAAAAAAAGCCGCGCGACGCATAAAATTTATGAATTTTGATGCGAGCGGACGTGTCCAGTGTGGCGAGCGGTCGTTCTTATTGGAATAAAATATATTGTATGCATAATAATAATAATTAACATATTAATATTGTTTTCACCGTAAATTGGTTTATTCATTAAACTCATAATTCTCTCTGTCATCTCATTTCATTGTATTTGTAACTATACATATTATTATACTAAATCTGTAGAAGGGTCAATTCTGTACATTGAAAATAAGTTGAAAATATTGAAAAAATAAATACCAGGGGGTGTTACTGGATCGATACCAAACCCAAATATGTGTTTAAAAAATTTTTTGTCTGTCTGTCTGCATCACGTGAAAACTAACGGTTCGATTTCGATGAAACTTGGTATAATTATACCTTATTATCCTGGGCGTATAATAGGATACTTTTTAAATAAAATACGTAGAAAAAAATTAATCTTTTCACTTTTCAGTTTTATCCATAGACGTTGTTCTGTAGAACCGCGAACACACGTTGCGTATTATTATAGGCCTAGCCGTATTTGGGTCCAATATATATTTATAAGATATCATTGTCAGAGTTACTCAAAATGAAGAAATAAACCATCCACGCGAAGACCGATATCCGCGCGGACGGAGTCGCGGGCGGAAGCTAGTATGATATATAGGTACTTATTACATTTCCGTTTGTTCGGCGTCTTTTTAAGAAAAACCCGCATAGTTCCCTTCCTGTGGGACTTCGGGATAAAAAGTATGCCCATGTCTTATTCTGGGGCTTCAGCTACTTACATATAACAAATTTCATTGAAATCGGTTCAGTAATATTTACTTACGTGAAAGAATGACAAACATCCATATCCATCCTCACAAACGCATTAATTATAACATGTTGAATTTTGATATTTTTTGGTTTTATGGCATTCAAAATGAGTTATAAATATAAATTTATAAAGAATAGAAAAAATTCGGTCACTCTCGCGGATCACGGGTAGCTGAGTTGGTCAAGCATCCGCCCCGGATTGGCATGAAAGGATGCGGGTTCGAGTCCCACCTCGTAATCGATTTTTTTCTATTCTTTATAAATTTATAAGATGTAGTTATGTTGTTACTCATTCACAGGAAACCCCTGACGGATTTTGAAAATACTTGGCAGTGGCTAAAGAAGATAGAAATACGAAGTAGTAACTAAATCTGTGGAAATACTTACTTTTGCCCGCGGTCGCGGGTTCCTCAGCCGGTGAACCGTGCGGAACACCACACAGCTAGTTTACTACACATACTTATTTATCAAATAGTTCTAGATTTTATTCAACTCTAAGTTCAACAGCACTATAGACAAAATTTTATAGAGAAAATCACGCTTTAATCTTGGCCAAGCGCAGAGCGCTCCCCTAATGTACAATAAAAAAACCTTTTTATAGGTACGATAAAGCATCATTTTCTTTTCGCTTACAAAAAATCATTCATGAAAACCGCTGCACATATGGGTGACTGCTAACTGGTACATGTGCTTAAAATGCTGCTGGAATTAGCATTGAACCACATAATCTTCTATAATATAAAAATGAATCGCAAAATGTGTTGGTAAGCGCATAACTCGAGAACGGCTGAACCGATTTCGATAATTCGTTTTTTTATTATATTCCTTGAAGTACGAGGATGGTTCTTATGGAGAGAAAACGTAAACATGTATCACGGGCGAAGACGGGGCGGACCGCTAGTACTAAATAGTATTGAACTGTGAAGTATCTCTAATCAAAGTCTATCATAAACCCCCATCCCATCTATCTCCTACTACAGAAACATACCTATGGCCTAGGGTGGTTTAAACTATAGGACCTATACCGACCAACCGCACTTGGCTATTTAGGTGGATTAGGTAACCTATAGGTTAATCCACCTAAATAAAGTGCGGTTTGGCAAATATCGTAATAAAAAAATTGGACAATCATGTTTATACTCTAAAATAGTGACAGAACATGGACGGTACCCATTATGAATTTCCCAATTGAGTATTTGAATAAAAATTTTTTTTGTGCTAAATGGAAAGATTATACAGTGGTGGACGTTTAATTAGAAACACGTAACAGGATGAAGTAGTCATCAAATTTCGCTGGAGGGCTTCGGCTCGCGAGCGTTTGATGGAGGAATGGGTGCGGCGGCTCGAGAACCCAACTGCAGGTGTAAGGACGGTGGAGGCCATCCGGCCGGTACTTTTAGAATGGTGCAGCAGACGACATGGGGCTCTCACGTTCCGCTTGACACAGGTGCTGTCTGGACACGGATGTTTCGGACGATACCTGTGTCGAGTCGCGATCCGGGAGCCAACCATGACCTGCCATTGGTGTCCAAGCGAGGAGGATACAGCGGACCACACGCTGAGTGTGTGTCCTGCGTGGTCCGCGGCTAGACAGCGATTGGTCGCTGCTGTGGGGCCGGATCTCTCGCTCCCGTCCGTGGTTCGCGCCATGGTTGGAGGCTCCAGGTCCTGGCGTGCGGTGGTCGCCTTCTGTGAGGAGGTGATGGTGCGAAAGGAGGAGGCGGAACGGGTTCGCGAGGGGAACCCTCTCGCGGACCCGATGCGGCGCCGGCGACCCTTTAGGCGCCGACGCCGAGTCGCGGTCGCTAGCGATCGCGACCTGCCTCCTTAGCGAAGGGCTCTGGACGATGGACCGGGGACATGCTCCATCGTCCGGGGCAGTGAGGTGACATGAGACGTGTTCCGCTCATGCCGCCTCGCAGATGAAGGAGGAGGAGCGCACGTGTGCAGCCATAGGTGGTAACGGAGGTGGGCCCGTAACCGGGCGTCCGCTGCCGGAGTCGTGGACGATTTCTAAGAGTACCCGCGGCCCCGGCTAACTGCGCGGCTCGACGGAACACAGTGGGGTTTTAGTCGGTAAGAATCCGACATAACCCTTGGCTCCTTCCCCGGGGGCCGTGGGTATCTTTGGAAGATTTCCCCACTATAAAAAAAAAAAAAAAAAAAAAGTCATCAAATTTATTCACTTTTGTGTATTAACGTATTAGAGATTAAGCATTATTTCATATGTAATAGAACACCCGTTTATCTAGTTTTATAAGAAATTGCTTAATTTTAATCAAACGTTAGCTTAAATTAATAAAATTAAACAACTTTAAGTGAAGTCTGATTTCCGAGTATTTTCAGTCTGGACAACAAATTAGAAACAGCATGGTTCGAGTGTTCCAAAGTCAAAACCTGTTGAAATGCCGCCAATATTTTTTTCTTCTACAAATATTTGCACCGTTTTTTAAACATTCCATCTAAAAGTTTCTGAAAATTAATTTGCTTTGCAGTATAAATGGGTAAAAGTAAGATTTGTGACCCATCAACAAGAAAAATAATTTTAAGTTTACATTTTGACAAAAACTGGAGTTACAGGAAAATTGCAAATCATTTAGAGTGTTCGATAAAAAGATATTCAATGCTACAGTTTATTTAAAAGAGCATGGTACTTCTGATTAAGTGCCTAAAAAAGCTCGACCATGAAAAACCACTGCACGCGAGCATAGGCAAATAATTCTTTTTGCAAAAATGGATCCATTTAAAGGTTCCAATTGTATTAGAAAATATGTTTTTGCAAACGTGTTAAAATCTCATACAATCTAAGCCACGACGTTGTAAAGCCGTTGCTGTCTATAAAGATTATAACAGTCTAAAAACAACCCCATACGTGCCCATACTATAATATTTCCTCCGCCATGCTGAACTGTTTATTTATTATCTAAGGCATGGTTAACTGAACGACGCGCGTATCCTTTGCCATCAGAATTGATTAAATTAATTTTAGTTTCATCCCAAAATAAAACTTTTTCACTGGCGGACTGTCCACTAGCAATATTTCTTAGTAAATGAAAATCGTTGTTCCCTGTACTGCCTAGTAAGAAGCTGTACTTTCCTGGCGTCTCTCCCAAAAAATTTTGCCTCGACTTACTGCCTGCGAACCGATCTCATCGACACATTGCGAGGTTCGTCTTCGGAAAAAACTAATTTTATTATAGAATTTGAACTTTTAAATGGATCCATCTTTGCCAAAAGAATCATTTGCCTATCCTCGCGTGCAGTAGTTTTTCATGGTCGAGCTTTTCTAGGCACTTGATCGGAAGTACCATGCTCTTTTAAATAAACTATAGCATTGAATATCTTTTTATCGAACACTCTAAATGATTTGCAATTTTCCTGTAACTCCAGTTTTTGTCAAAATGTAAACTTAAAATTATTTTTCTTGTTGATGGGTCACAAATCTTACTTTTACCCATTTATACTGCAAAGAAAATTAATTTTCAGAAACTTTTAGATGGAATGTTTAAAAAACGGTGCAAATATTTGTAGAAGAAAAAAATATTGGCGGCATTTCAACAGGTTTTGACTTTGGAACACTCGAACCATGCTGTTTCTAATTTGTTGTCCAGACTGAAAATACTCGGAAATCAGACTTCACTTAAAGTTGTTTAATTTTATTAATTTAAGCTAACGTTTGATTAAAATTAAGCAATTTCTTATAAAACTAGATAAACGGGTGTTCTATTACATATGAAATAATACTTAATCTCTAATACGTTAATACATAAATGTTAAATGAATTTGATGACTACTTCATCGTGTTACGAGTTTCTAATTAAACGTCCACCACTGTATATTAGTTTTATAACAAAATTATTTTTTTTTAATTTTTTTTTTGCAATAATTCAAAAGTTATTTCAAAATAAAAATTAGTCTTTGAATCCAGTACCGAAAACACACCGACAACTCCCGAAGCGTCACCCGGACGCGTGTGACGTCATAATGTTAGTTTTCACTGTGGTTTTCACACATTGCAGTTGATAGAAAAACGTATATAACTAAAACATTTTGACGTCACATCTATGGTGACCGGTCATGGCGCGTTTATAGTCACGTGATTTTAATTTAAATTTCATCAATTTTTAATTGCTTATAATTAATTGAAAAAAAAATGTTTTTGGAGTTTTTTGCATTAAATATCAATATTATTAATAATAAGGTTTTCAAATACATAAAAAAATCAATAATTTTTTTTTATTCAAATACTCAATTATAACTCCGAAAGCTACTTAGTAAGAGTCAAGAGATAAAAAATTGCATAAACAAAAATGGATGCCATTTATCATTCCACTATAGTAATTATGACCCGAAATGCCGGGCATTAGACACGGGGAATCCTATCCCAACCTCAAACCAATACTTTTTGTTCCAGAAACAAAGGCTGGCTTACTTTGCAAATGTTTTTAGTATAGCTATTGTCCTTTTGAAATATCGTTGATCATGTAAGGCCTGGATTAAATGCAACTAATCTAGTCTCTAAGTCAACGTGTTAGGTCTCATTTTACTACAACATATGTTAGATGAAGTTTGCTTTTTCAATGGGCTTTCAATGTATGAGCAGTCTGCGCTTGATTTTAGTGGTGATAATACGTGCTTAGTGCTGTGAAGTGTAAAAAATAACGCGTGAACATCAGTGTTACGGATAAAAGCTATGATTGCGTGAACCGAACTTGACTGTGTTAAATTAAACAGGTATGATTTAAACTTGGTTTAATCGCGCCGTCGCGAATTTTGTACAAGCGAGAACGTTGATCCCTATGTGATTAATAATTGCTCGATCTATAGAAAATTAAAGTGCATTTTTGCTATAAGAGCACTTATTGGTATTTATTTGAGAAAACACATTTTCTTTCTATCATTTCAATATTTTTATAAGAAGCTATCGCGTATATTTCTATGAAATCTTAATTGATCAAAACCGAAATAAATAACTTATCCCGGTGTTTTCAAAGCTCATTCGAAACGTGTAAAAAATATAAACAGTGCTATATGGTATGTAAACACAGTGACTATTAATAGTGACCTAATGGATCACATGGGCTTGGTGTTGAACGAACAGGTAAAGCTGCCCACTACATACACGACACTATGTATATTTTTTATTTTTATTTTATTAAATAAAAATATATCTTAGGTACCTATATCGTTTATTTTATTTTATTGCGTTCGTAATAGGATACAGACCTTAAAAACGAACGAAAAAATACCTATTAGAATTAAGGGTTTGGATATTGAATTTGCATGATTTTTTTTTGTTTCCATAGTAATGAAACACTTGGTGTCAAAACTGGGATATGTAGGTACCTACGCAGAATGTGTAGGTAACATTGCATAATTCATATGTTATAACTTATATCTAAACGATTTTTAGTGATTTTTAGTTTGTTGGATTTGTCTCCACTTTGCTAAGAGTAGGTATTTATTATAAGTACTACAGTAATACATATAGGTAGATAATAGAAGCTTAGCCAAATGGGATATAATATCGAAGTCTGTCTGACTGAACTACTCAGTCGGGTCACGTCCGGGGCGACCAGTATAGTTTTTCTAGTAATTCAATATAAATAACTTATTATGTATTTTGAAAGATAATAATTATGATTTATTGCGCAATATTTTTTCTTTATTTACGTATCAAATCTTTCCATCTAAAAATGTAGATTCCTTAACATTTGTGTGTGTAAACTGATACAATCTAACACTTCGTTTGTCAGATAGTACAGCTTTAAATGTTATCAGTATTTATTTACGGCAAGCTAATTAAATTTAATTAATTCATAAATTTAGTACGGTGTTGACAAACCAAATAATTGCGAACTTACGTTTAGATAATTCTGGCTTCGTCGAGTCAATAGAAGCTATAAACACACAAAGCATTTATTTAATTTGATGAAGTTCTAGAATGTTTTTAAAAACGTATTTTAAGAATTTTCAACATATAAAATAAATAATTTAGACCACTATCAAATATATTGTAGGTAAATAACGGATTTGTGATTTGAAATTATTAATCTGTGTATCATTTTGTCACGGTCAATTATTAAAAAAAAGGAATTGAACAAAGACAAAGTCGTCCGATGAATAGCGCCTCGAGTGTGGACAGGACGGGAGCCCGGGGCTAGTTTTTTTTCCATTTACGTGGTTACCTGTTTCCGAACGGGTCCTCGCAACGGCTGGTTAACTTAACAAGTGCAGCGCAAGAGTTGCCAACCTTTGGTTTAGGTGCTGGTTCATTTTCGAAGTTCTTTTTTTTTTCAAAAATGTAATTAGGAGCTGTTATTTTCAATGAGCCTGTGTAAAAAACAAAATGTGATTAGCTAATGATTTAAGTGTGATTACCTACATTTGTTAAGTTCGAGGAATCTCTGCGACCATTGAGCTATATTTTTAAAGAAAGATTATTATTATTGGTCTTGTTGGCAGAAAAAATATACCAACTTTATTTACCAATATTATAAAATACACGACTTTACATCATTCAATATTCTAAAATAAATAATTTAAGACACAGCCCATGAATTGTTTTTTCATGGACATAATATTATAAACAAGTTATAAATATAAAAATTTAAATGCTACCTATAACTCATATAAACTGTAACAAAAAATTCAGCTTTTTACTTCAAAGCAAAAAGTTTCACATCTCATATAATATCTAACACGTGTTGCAAGCTGCAATTATCTCTGGAAAGGTTGTGTTAAATCTGATACATGCGGTTAAAGTAAACCATACATGATCCCACTAAGTATTATTTTCGCAAACCGCATCGCACGGGGTCATTCGCTCACACGTTATCGCAGGATGTCCAACCAGTATACGAAACCCAGTGCAGTTTTAAATTATATTCAATAATATTAATAAGCATTAGGTTTAGTCTGGCTGTTTGTATACGATGACTAATGCGTAATTAGATTAAATGTGTCTGAAAAGTATAACACATGCTATCATACATTGTCCGAACATATGTGTCCGCCGCAAAGTCGTAATGAGTAACACAGAATCTGAAATCAAAGAATACTATAATAATTTGGAATAAGATATTGATATATCATAGATAGAAAGAATGGGGACAGACAGGAATGCAACCTATCATGAATCATCTATAGGCTATATTGAACAGAACAAATCGATTAAAACATCTATACATATAATAAATCTGTAGAAGGGTCAATTCTGTACATTGAAAATATTGAAAAAATAAATAGCAGGGGGTGTTATTGGATCGATACTAAACCCAAATATGTGATTAAAAAAATTTTTGTCTGTCTGTCTGTCTGTCTGTATGTGAAGACATCACGTGAAAACTAACGGTTCGATTTCGATGAAACTTGGTATAATTATTTATACCTTATTATCCTGGGCGTAAAATAGGATACTTTTTATCCTGGAAAAATACGCAGAAAAAAAAATCTTAATTTTTGTGTTTTATCCATAGACATTGTTTTGTAGAACCGCGAACACACGTTGCGTATTATTATAGGCCTAGCCGTAGGTATTTGGGTTCAATAGATATTTATAAGATGTCATTGTCAGAGTTAGGTACTCAAAATGGAGAAATAAACCATCCACGCGAAGACCAGCATCCGCGCGGACGGAGTCGCGGGCGGAAGCTAGTTTGTAATAAATCGGTGCCATGTCTATTGTTAGTGTTGCCGCTCGATAGTCCACTATCGATAGTCTATCGATTAACTATCGATAGTTGGGGAAAAGCAATAGTATCGATAGCACTATCGATACTATCGATAGTGTCGATACTATCGATAGTATCGATAGTCCTATAAGCGTAAATACTATCGACACATAGCAATACCATCGATAGTATCGATACTATCGAAGCTCAATATCGAACGAACTATCGATACTATCGATAGTGTCGATACTATCGAAGCTCAATATCGAACGAACTATCGATACTATCGATAGTGTCGATACTATCGATAATATCGTCCCATCGATAGTGACCTTTTTCTCGATAGTATTGCTAAAAAAAAAATTTAGGGAAAACGATCCCACAAAACAATAGGAAAAAAAGAAAGTCTCTTTATTACAACGATTAAACCAAATACTAGTCTTAACTTTTAAACTGAGTCTTAATATGGGTCGGTGGCACTGACTGACCCATTATACCAAGAAATCGTGAACAATACTATTGCACAATTTACTACTATCGATAGCTCAAAACTATCGATAGTATCAGTACTATCGATAGTATCGATTGTAGTTGCAATATTCAGTAGCAATAGTATCGATACTATCGACAGTATCGATAGTATAGCAACTACTGGCAATCAATACTATCGATTTTATCGATACTATTGCAGTTCATCAATAGTATTCCATGATTAACGCTATCGATAGTGCTATCGATATTCTGACTTATTTTCAAGGTCAACTATCGATAGTCAAACTATCGATAGTTCGGCAACACTATCTATTGTCTACTCTATGCGTTTATTTGAATTATACCGCATCCAAAATCGTCTAAAGCAGTGGAACGGTTACAGAATGCGCTACTAGAAATAATGTTAGAGTAGGTACGGATTTGCGTATCAAACTTCCACACAAAAGGCACAATTGAAATTGTTTATAACTTTAAGGATAGTAATACTAACCCTGTTTCTTGATGACTGATATACATATTATTATATTGTTAGTCCTCATAATAAGACTATCAACTACGTTGACCCTTCTTTTTTCTCTAATAAAACCTTACTGCCAGCGTAAAGCTGCAATACAAAAATAAACACTTAATCATACAAAAAATACACTTAGTAACAATGATAATTTTGAATCTATCAGCTCACACATTTACCCAATGAAAACTAAAATAATACCGACCTCTTCTGATGAGGTCGCCAGACGTGACGACATTATTTGAGGTGAAATTAATTGTACTGCGTTTGAACAAAACGGTCTCATATTTATAAATACCGTTTACACTGACATGATGTTGTGGTTTTATGACAACGCGAACGTTAATACTTAACGAGTGAACGAGACACTTAAAGTTAAGAGGTTCTCCGCAACATGTCGAAATCGAGCTGTTGAGCAATTTCATGAGTTTGTAATGTTATTGTTAATATGAATTCAATAAAATACGCTAGGTACCAGGATCTTCGGGCGCCGCCATCTGTCAATTTGTAGGCAGTAAACTTCTTCTGCAACATTTTATGGTATTTGCAGTTAGTTTGTCTGGCAACTACACCACCGAAACTAGCGCCCCCCCCAACATTTTATTTTTTTACTCCTAAACCAGATCAAATTTAAAAAATCTAGCTCGGTACTTTGCTAGTATATTACTTGTAGTATTTTTGGTATTACTTTTCATTATTTTGCATTCGGTAAATTAGGAGAACTTTTGATTACCGCCAAAAGTGGCCACTTTTGGCGGTAATCAAAAGTTCTCTAGAATAATGAACAGTTAGAATAGTGAAAAGTAATACCAAAAATACTACAAGTAATATACTAGCAAAGTACCGAGCTAGATTTTTTAAATTTGATCTGGTTAAGGAGTAAAAAAATAAAATGTTCGGTGGCGCTAGTTTCGGTGGTGTAGGCCTCTTATAGTTAGGTATTTCATTATACCATTCAAATTCAAAAATCGAACATTTATTTTTTTTTCAATTAGACTTCTTTTAGAAGCATAATGCCGTTTTGAATAGTCCCAACCTTAGATTACAAAATAAAAGACAGATGGAGCGTTGCCGAACTAAACCGAATAATTTATCGTCATTTTCAATAAAGCTATGTGTGCTGTCATTTCGCCGCTGCACTGTACGTACACGGTGCTTCTGTGTGCGTGTAATGTTGCCAGATATTGAAAAATTTCCCAAATTTTTCCCCGACTACGGAAAAAAGAGGGTTATGTTTTTCGAGTTTCTGGATGTATGTATAATATTTCTTTGACACGCCCTGCAGTATAAACCGTTGGACCGATTTTGAGTTGTGAGGTTTCATTGCAATGATCTGAATTATTATGTTAGTGGCTGTAGTGAAGTGGGCTATATACATAAATGAGAAGTCAAGTTTTAATTTTTATTTAAATTCTTTTATTACATAAAGTACCTGCCTACTAAAGTTATATATGGACAAAATAATTGTATTCAATTTTTTATTAAATAAATTACATAAAAAAAGTTTCAATATTAACTATAATAATTATATTATTTTTTATTTTTCATAATATATGAATACGAATAGCGATAGTTTTTAGTCAAGAATACGGGACATTTTATTTTCATCATATCCATCATGGAGTTCACATAAATTAAATCGCTTGCGAAAACGACTATGACGTTTTTAAGCTTTATAAAAGTAACAAAATAATGTATTATGCTTATTGAAATAATCTAATAATTATCATGAACCTTTAGTGCACTATACAAATAATCACATTCACGATCGAAAAATCCAACAGCATTACCCTGAAGATCCTTTAACCATTTTACCGTTTTACCAATAAAAATGGCAAATTCATTTTCAAAATACTGGCAACATACGTTGAAGTTTTGTATTCCTTCATATCTGTAAAATTATTATTCGTATTAAAGAAATAAATCAGCCAAATAATCTACAGAAAACCTGTGAAACTATGTTTTATCTTTTTTTTTGTTTTCGGGAACAAATTTTACAGCGTTTTATTATCACAAGACGGCATTTTTTTACTAAAATTGCAAACCCTTTTTGACGTATTGCATGACACTATATGCGCTATAGCACTGGTGCAGCGACGTATTTGTTTTTGATTTCGTATTTTCTTTGACAAGGGCGACGGGCGGTTGTCATGCTCCATCTGTACTTTATTTTGTAATCTAAGGTCCCAACATAGATTTACCATGAACTGAAAGCAGTACAGAGGAGTGCAGGCAAGAAACTGTAATAAATAAAATAAGTAGTTACTTACATAGAATATTTCCTATATGCTCGCCCAAATAAAAATAAAATACTAGATAATCCTAAAACCCGAAAACCATAATAATTATTGATTATATAAAAAATAATTTAATTGAGTTGCGTCATTTGTTACAAAAAGTTTATTTAAAACCATTTATCAACTTCGACGTGCCGGCACTAATTATAGGTTATCTGTCAATGATTCCCGCAATTACAATCAATTATTAATCATCACAAAATAACATTTATTATAGTTTACATTGCCATTAATACAGCTTGTAAACTGTTTCGTACAAACTTAAATATCAAGACAATAATACATTGTAGATAAAAATTTAATATCCTAGACAAAATTGTTGCTCATCCCTATTCGGAGATAGATTTGACTTTTTGTTAACACCTTTATTTGTTAGTATAATTCGACATCGGGAGCGAGAAAAAAAGTAATAGACATTACTTTTGACAGGGGTTATATAATGAAGTTGTCGTTTTTAGGGTTCCGTAGCCAAAATGGCAAAAACGGAACCCTTATAGTTTCGTCATGTCCGTCTGTCCGTCTGTCCGTCTGTCCGTCTGTCACAGCCGATTTACTCGGAAACTATAAGTACTACAGTGATGAAATTTGATGGGAATATGTGTTGTATGAACCGCTACAAAAATATGACACTAAATAGTAAAAAAAAGAATTGGGGGTGGGGCCCCCCATACATGTAACTGAGGGATGAAATTTTTTTTTTCGATGTACATACCCGTGTGGGGTATCAATGGAAAGGTCTTTTAAAATGATATAAAGTTTTCTAAAAAACATTTTTCTTAAAGTGAACGGTTTTTGAGATATCAGCTCTCAAAGTCGTAAAAAGTATGTCCCCCCCCCTCTATTTTTATAACTACGGGGTATAAAATTCTAAAAAAAATAGAGGTGATGCATGCTAATTAACTCTTTCAACGATTTTTGGTTTGATCAAAGTATCTCTTATAGTTTTTGAGATAGGTTGATTTAACTGTAATTTATTATATTTGCTGCTACGGAACCCTTTGTGCGCGAGCCCGACTCGCACTTGGCCGGTTTTTATTTTTATACGCACTCGGGCGTTCTCACGGCTTGCCCATTGTAGGAGCACGTCCCGAACGCTCTCAATCAATTATGTTAACTGTGATAATTTTGTTTTTTCTAATATTTTTTGTGGTTTCACGTCTCCAAGTTATTTGTATGGTCAACAGACACATTATACGCCTGTTACACGCTTATTATTTTGTTAGCATTGGGATTTTCATACAGAAAAAGGATTTAGTAAATAGATGAGTAACAGGAAAATTGACTAGGTATCGGTCATTTCTGCTTATCTTGTCTATTTATTGTTCATGTATTGTATTAATAGCAAAAGCGTTAGATTGTAAATATGTTTAAGATAAATAGAATTGAAGTGCAAGTTCATAGAAAACCGAGGAGAAAATTGAAAAACGATTTTACACACATGAAAAGTATTCCTTAACCCTAGCAATATTTTTTGTACAGTCCTTCCTCTGCCTCTCAGAGTACCTAAAGTTGATGAGATACTTTTCTAGTTATTTGATTTAATATCGACGGTGGTAACTGAAAATGATGCTTATTGCATCCTAGTTTAGGATATGTGTATCACACACAACGACTACTACAATATTTATCTGTTTAAACAGTTTTTACTAGCACATACGTAGGTACCTAGTCTGTTTCATACTTAAAGGATTTAGGGGCAAATTACAGCCAGGATCCCCAGTCTGATGCTCACGTGTCCACCATACCTTACGTAATGATCTAAGACCATGCCCCAAGAAAAATAATATATTAGGGCAGCATTTCCCAACCTTTTCAAAAGGCGGACCCCAAGCGCCACTTTATCATGATCCGCGGACCCCCAAAAAACTTATTCGCATAAGTTAATCTATATTATTTTAAAAAATTAATTGATTTGTTGCCACCCATCACTTGACAGATTATTCTTTCTTAAAACTGAAAAAAACTAGGTTTGGCAGTCAGAATAGTCTGGTCACTAATTTCGCATTCGTAATTTACTTGATTTGTCTGCGGACCCCCTGGGATATGCAAGCCAAGTTAGGAAACGCTGTATGTAGGGAATAACAGTTTTTTGCTATGTGGCCGCACATTACACATACCTATGTAGCTATTAAATATTCCCGTGTTATTTTATCCAGAATGTGGCCGTCAGCGTCCTGGTCAGCGCAGACGATGTGCGCTGGCGTGGCGCTGGCTCTCTCGCTGACTCTCAGCGCGGGCCGGCGCGACTACAAGGACCAGGATCGCATGAACTCCGACATATCGCTGTGGATTGACGAGCGGCAAGTTCGCATGTTTAGCGGTAAGGTCACATATTACATAATATGTTCATAGACAGTAGACAATGCAATTTAACGAACTATTCTCTAGGTCGTATACGTCTACTTTTACAACGTCTATTTATCTATGATAGTCGCCAATCGCCTATGATTTTCCATATTATACCATCTGTAGAGCCTTTAATATATGCATAATGAAACATGCTGTAGGGTTTGAATCTCCAGAAAATTTACGAAAATTAAAATAATACGATTTGTTAATTATATTGTGGTAAAGACATATTGTATAACATTTTGTCTTCTAAAATTTCCCAAACCACATAGAGATAACAAAATAATAAGCAAATAATGTCACAACAACCCACAGCAACAACCCGTTTACTTTAGAACTCAATATGACATTTACTTAACTGTGGATCGCTCACCTACCTGCAAAGTGGTTTTGCGGTCAATGCATAGCCATCGCTGTATGGCTGTCGCTGTTTCGGTGTCTACTGTCTACACCTGTGGTCTACACGCATTTGTAGACACCGAAGTTATGAAGCTATACAATTAGATATGTTTACTGAAATAGGATTTAATTTAAATATTATTGCAAATGGAAAAGTTTGATAACATACTCACATAGGCGAAAATCTGGCTATTCTTTTCACTGTTTGTGGATCTTTTGCCTATGTCGGTTAAATTTCCTACCAAATTTACAATGACTTGTATGCTATTGGATAATATCTAGATATCGAAATTAAACTTAACCAGGAACATAAATTAGTAATTACTAAACCTTTAATTTCAGGTATATCAATGCAAGTATTCGCAATACAAAATGGAAACATACAACCATACATCCTGGATCCAAATTTTTCGCACAAACTTCCAATTATTCCTTCAGAGGTCGGATATGTTAACTTCACGTGGAGGTCCAAAAAGAGATATTATTATAATTTCGATATACTTACCTCTTCTGATCTGAAGGTTTTGAAACCTCCTATTCTCTCCATCAAAACACAAGGCAGGGTGCCTAAAACACCCAAAGGTAAAGTATAAATTACATTTATTCAATTTTTTATTTAATTACGTTTTTTTTACTTCTTCACTTCAATGTCAAACTAAACGCATATCTGTTATTTTCTAATGCATTCCAAATTTTCTTTCATTTTACACGAGAATTTTTTTAATTAAAAATTTCAATTTTCGAACTTCTATAGACCAGAATATTTTGTTTTGTTATTGGTAGGTACGGTAGATACTGATTTTTTATAGGAACCGCCATTTTTTGAAAAATTTATTGTTATCGCATTACATTAAATATTGAAATAAAAACACTTTTTGACTAGTATTTGACTAAACATTGTTGCTTTCGTTTGAAATAATATGCATGTTTTATTATTGGGTTATTTTTTACCATAAATTAACTATTATTTACAGAATTTAGTATATTTTTGCCCTGCATGGGCAACGTGAGTGGTGTGACAACATTTGAAATAGGGCTAGTGCTAAAAAACGGTCGAGGCATCCCCCTAAAAGGCACCCCCTTAAGATTAAACCTAAAGAAGGAATGCGCACAGAGAGGTGTGTATTTAGAAAGGACAGGTATTGTATCGCCAACGCATTTTTAACACTTTCACGTTTGTATTCTTGAATATTTAAATATTGTATGGATTTTGTGACATTTTTTAAGAAAAAAAAATCTGTTTGAATAAGTATTAATAGAGATAGCTAACAATCTTAATATATATAAATCTCGTGTCACAATGTTTGTCCTCAATGGACTCCTAAACCACTTAACCGATTATAATAAAATTCGCACACCATGTGCAGTTCGATCCAACTTGAGAGATAGGATAGGTTTTATCCCGGAAGTCCCACGGGAAAGGGAACTATGCGGGGTTTTCTCTGAAAACGCGGGCGAAGCCGCGGGCGGAAAGCTAGTAAAATATAAATATTTATATATTCGCAGAAATACAAACGTAATGCTTTTTTTTACTTTTTACTAGAGATTCTATAAGCAGTTCTAACTAAGACTTAAAATTCATTTTTAATCTGTAAGTAATTATAAACAATCTATAAATTTTAAAAAATCGATTAATAAAAGTGTTCTCCTCATCTTAATAATTATGGAATACTTAAATTATTCATATTCTAAAGATCTTGCTTTTGAGCTTAAATTTATAAAGATTGTTTAGGAATTACAACAACTGAAGAAATTTTTATTGAATATACATTTGGATAATATTATAGATTCTCATTTCTTATAAAACCATTCAGCTTATTAATTCTTATGCTAATGACGAAAACACAGGAACACTTACTAAAACTACCCAAGCTTATAAATGCTTTGGCTTCAAATAATACTTCAAGTATCCAGCCATAAAACTTAATATATTAAGCAATATTTTACAATAATGTTCTTTGTAGCGTTTGTGTTCGTGTGCATTGAACAATACAGTAATTGACACCATATTACCTATTGTACTTATTATTGTTTCATAACCTATAAATGTCAAATAAATAGGTAGACTAAACAAACATAAATTATAAAAATACGGTTAACAAACGTAGCTGAGACGCGTTTTTGTCATATCAAAGATCTCTACGATCACGTAATTTCTGAATTTCACACAAAGACTGTTCGTTAAGGTGTCAATAACCTGTAGAATTTACCCTACTAATATCGTTTCATCACCAGCCTGCTCGAACTGTCAGGCGATATTAACCAAATGCTTTATTTCCCGGGTCTCGCCGAGCGCGCTGATTGGCTCATCTCACGGTGCCTCTGCTCACAGAATTTTGTTTTTAGGTTTGTACGCTTGCTTTACTTTACTAACTTAACCGTAGTTAAAATTAAGAAATATACCCATTATGAAATCTAAGTTTTTTTAGCGATTTAATAAGTATGTTTACCATTTATAATGGTTCTGAAACTTAAGGCTTAGAGTTTTAGGCACTGTTAGCCAGGTAAGAAGTCGTCAAAATACCTATAAATATAAACTGCCTATATATTACATCACAACTAATACATGCATATTTCACCATTTCATTGCGAATAGGTAATTAGTTTTAGATACACCATTTAAAAATAAATTGATATTGACAGGTCCAGATCCGGAATGCGATAAAAAGTGCGCGAACCAAGGTTGGTGTAACAGCGAAAAGATATGTCAGTGTCCAGAGGGTTACATGGGGCAACACTGTCGTACTGCGCTGTGTTACCCGCAGTGCATGAATGGCGGGAACTGTACCGCGCCAGGCGTGTGTTCCTGCCCCCCTGGTTATCAAGGACGCCATTGTGAAGGAGGTATGGTACTTTTACTGTTTTTCTTTTAGTATATTTAGGTCACTAGCCTCAATATGTATAGGTAAGGTAACACCACAGTATTACAATATTATTTCCTACAGTAAGGCAACGCCTTTGAAGTCGCGTGATGCTGCCGCTAATTACGCTGCCACACGAAAATATGCTAGGTTTGCAACTTGCAACAAATTGGAATTAAAACAATTGTAATTATTACTATTATGGTGTAATGAAATTGCCGCATTTTTAACCGACTTCAAAAAAAGGAGGAGGTTATCAATTCGGCCGGTATGTTTTTTTTTTATGTATGTACACCGATTACTCCGAGGTTTCTGAACCGATTTACGTGATTCTTTTTTTGTTCAACGCGGGATGGTGTCGAATTGGTCCCATAAAAATTTTATTCGGATAGGCCCAGTAGTTTTTATTTTATGAGCATTTTTGTCTGTATTTGTAAATGTTGCAAGTGCAAGTTTGAAGTCGGTTGTTTTTAACGCAGGAGCAGTTATCACTTGTATATCAAATGTAACGTATTTTCGATAGGACACTCCATAACAGATCTGTTCTTTCTGCCATCTGGACTTTAATGAATTCACTTTCCGTTTTGTATAATATTTTTCTTGTTGTTGTTATTACTTTTTTATCAATTTCCTATGTTTAGTAATAATTTAAGATACGTGAGCCATTTATAAATACTTATTCCGTTATCTTTGTTATTATTTACAATTTACATAGTATATAAGGTAAGGCCTTGGCCTTTCAGCGTTTGATAGTTTATCACTACATTGTGATAACTCGTGAATACAATATCTGTATTATGTATCAACTTCGCTCTCCTGGTAACGGGATAAAAGTATCACGAGATAGTTTTTCATCCCCATTTAAAAGGTGAAAAAGCAAAATAAATTGCCTATTAATCCTTCAAAGTTCATTCGTTCAAACTCTGTACAAAAAAATCCAGATTTCTACTAGATTTGATGATAGGGATAACTCGAACATTACTTTTGGCAAATTAACTCTTTATTACTATGACTATTTACAAAAATATAAATTCGTTAAAACTAGCAATAATACTCATATCTTCTTCGATATAGCGATCGCGACTTTACACCCGGTTTTAATAACTTCAGTTAGTGCTTGATAGAACGGAGCCTGTTCGGCACCATGGTCGATTCCTGTGTCATGGTGCTCCTGTTCTTCATCACGGAACTTTGTGATTGTTTCTAGGATCTCTTTGTCGATGTTTGGGTCTTCCATGAGTGTTCTGAGCTGGTCATTGTAGTGGTCTACTATGACGGTTTCCACGGCCACTGTGCAGGCCATAGCTGCTTCTTTGCCTAGTAAAGCTGTGCCTGAAACAATAGTGTATCATTTTTTAATAAGTCTTTTTGTCTTTAGAAAACACTCTTGTCTTTAAATTAGAAAAAATAGAAAGTTTTTTTTTTCTTTTTGCACGCCTCATAAGCGAAGCGTTGAGGTGGGTACTACTGTCACTTCGCGCAAAACATCTGATTTTTCAAACTTAAAATGTCTTTATGTATCATACATTGCACTTGTAAGATAATACATACACACACATATTAAGAAAAAACACTATTTTTAACATTCATGATATTTTTGATGTCATTTTTGTTATTTAAACTAGTTAAAAAACAGTTTAAAAAAGTTCTGTCGTGGACCACTAATTTAATATTATCTTTTTTAAATTTACAACTTAATACTGTTCAACATGATGTTTTTATTGACTTTTGAGACATAAAAGTAATATAAAACAAATAGGTAAATCAATTACAAACGGAAGAGAATATAACAAAAATTAGAGGAAAAGTTAATTAGGGTCGACCTGTGGTCGTGATTCAAGGGCAAAAAACAGGTTTATCGATTTTTGAAAAAACCTATAACTGCGGAATAAAGTTATACTTAGTAGGTTATTAATTTTTTTACTACAACTTTTGCACACTTCACACAAAACCTCAAATATCGAAATATCCCAGTTCGTGGATAAGACATAAAATAGCAATTTTTTTTAATAAACAATAGAAAATTACGACAAAAAATCGGCCAAGTGTGAGTCGGACTCGCGCACCGAGGGCTCCGAGCAAACCTATTTTTTTAATAGGTTGTATCTTACAATTTTATTTAAAGGAATTTTTTCTTTATCTTGTGCTATAAGTCGTTGCTTTTAACCAAATTTCAAGACTGTGTTCACGGGAAGTAGGTACCTTGTAGGTTTTGATTCCCTTGCAAGTAGTTGCGAGTTACAGAATATGAGGCTCTATTTGCTTTTTCTTCAGATTGCGTTGACATAGAATTTGAATTAAATAACAGATTTAAGTTATTATAGACCTGAGTTCTGATGTGAATATCAATTTAATACATGTAGAAGTTCATGAGTAAAGGGATTGTAAGTTAAAAATTATTTGAAAAAATATATTTTTATTTAATTTAATTAAATAATTAGGGTTTTTGCAGTTATTCCTACATCTGTACTATAAGACGATACTTTTTAACTCAATTTCAAGACTTTGTGCTTACGGGACAGGGTGCTCCCTGCAGGTATTGATTCCTTTGCTAATGTCGAAATCCTACGGTCTACGGTCCCTTGATGCTGTGAAAAATTCAAACGTATAAGCCAATGCAATCAAAAGATGCAGCTGTAAATGCTGAAATTTTTCGCAAAATTCGACACTCCCTAGGAAATCAAAGCCTACAGGGTAGTTCCCGAGTACACAGAGTCATGAAATGTAGTACAATGTAACATCTTATAACGCAAACTAGCTAGCCCGCGGCTTCGCCCGCTTTGTCTAAAACCTTATAAATTATACATATACTATTCCTCTTGAATCACTCTATCTTTAAAAAAACCGCATAAAAATTCGTTGCGTAGTTTTAAAGATTTAATCATACAAAGGGACATAGGCACAGAGGAAACGACTTTGTTTACTAATTGCGAAAAACATGAATTTTTACTTAGATTATTATAAAAAAAATATTTAAAAAAAATTTTAAACTTACAACCCTGTTACTCATGAACGCTTACATATTGTATTAAATTGATATTCATGCCAAAAACTTAAGTCTATGATACCTTGCTATAATAAAATCAAACTTCTATGTCAACGAATCAGAAGATACAGCCGTAAATGTCGACATTCGCAAGGGTATCAAAACTCAAAACCTACAGGGTACTTTCCGTAAACTCAGAATCTTGAAATTCGGTACGAAGTAACATCTTATAGTACAGATACTAATTGCAAAAAATATATATTTTTTAATTAAATATATCTTGAACAATTTTCAAGTTTGTCTGCCTGTCAAGACCCTTTTTCTCAGGAACGCGTGGAGGTATCAATCTGAAATTTATACCGAATAATCAAATCTACGGTTCCTTAATGCTGTGAAAAAATCAAACTTATAAACCAACGCAATCAAAAGATGCAGCCGTTTATGCTGAAAATTATCGCAAATTTCGACATTATCGGCAAGGGAATCAAAACCTATATTGTACTACTTCCCGTGAACACGAGTCTTGAAATTTGGTTAAAAGCAATGTCAGCACAGATGGATGAAAAATTGCTAAAACATACATTTCATGCTTATCAACATTCTCAAGTGTCGCCAGGAATCAAAACCTACAGGGTACTTCCCGTGAACACAGAATCTTGATATTTTGTAGAAAGTTACGTCTTATAACACAGATAAAGGAAAATTTGCAAAAAGCATAAATTTAAAATTAAAAATGTTTGTACGGAACTCTTGGTTCGCGAATCCGACTCTACGTATCAATTAAATTATCAAAATATAGCTTTTGTAAATTGACCACGACTATGTGACCCCCCCCTGGCACTAAAGCTGGATCCGCCCTTGTGTCTTGGACGTCCGTGTGTCTGTATGTGCGGAGGATTTTCTTGTTAACACGATAGCGACCGAAATACTTTACTAATCGAGTCCTTTTTTTTCTCTTACGCTTGAGTATGCTCAGGAATAGAACCCTTTCATTTTTCAGGGTCTGATTCGATGTGGTTTAATTGTTATTAAATAAACAAAAAAAAATCGACTGTTCTCCATAATTTTAGTATATCTATATATATTCTTTATTTACACCATATACATAAATATCTACATACTTATATTATATACACCTTTATAAATAATCAATTTTATTGTAAAGGATGAGATTATGAGGCGTGCACTTTTGGATTTTCCAAACTTTTTTTATGATGAAAACATAAAACTATAGTAGAGCCATTTTAATAGGCAACATTTGACAGTTCAACAAAATTCAACAACGTAACCTAGTAACGACGACATAGAATAACATGATATTTCGTTTTGTTAGAACTGCACATTTGCTTAACTTTTTTCAATAACGATTACATATTTTTAATAATAATGACCGATACAAGTAATTTTAAGATTTCATTTTACTGATAAACCATCCTAAACATAATAAACAATTTCTGAATTGAAGAACTGACGTCGCTACAATTTTGTGTCAATAAACCTTTTTTCTTTTTAAATACTAGAGACGTTACTCTAAAAATCGAAATCTGACATCTAGAATCGAATGCATTGATTACTTGTGAATAAAAATCATCATAAATTAATAAATTCGATTGACAAATGTTTCAAATCCGTATCGATTAATACACTTTAATCGATGTTTTTAAGCAGGTTACCTCTCTTCGAAGATAAAATTGATAGACGTCAAATGTTGCCTATTAAATTGGCTCGACTATAACACGGTAAGAGCTAACAAAATCAGGTTCAGCGATTACCTCTATAAAATCGATAAGTCATAAGAAATAGTCAAGCAAAAGATTTTTTTATTTAACAATTCATCAAAATTTCTTCAGGGAATAAATACAAGTTATAACAGGGATGAATGCAATTATTTTCGAATCGAGCGCAACAAAAGTCCTTGTCATCTAATTGACTACAAAATATTATCTTACCTGCACCAAGCGCAAATCCAGCTACATTCCACAGTGGCATCATCACAGTGGGTCTAACTCGATACTTGGAGATCAGCTCTTCGAACTTCTCCCTGTGTTTTTTCTCCTGTTCCCACATGTGCTGGATCAGAGGTCCTTCTTTGCTAGTACCCAGAACGGCCATTTGCCCCGCGTATATACGATCCGCTCCTAACTCCCCTGCATGATCTACTCGGATTATCTCATTCAGCTGTAACAGTAGACTGATTTTAAGTAAAAACTTAAATATATTATAAAGTATGTACTATAGTGTATTACACTTTGACACGTAAAAATCAGGATTTAGGTCAGGAATCAGGATCAAAGGCACTGCTTTTCCAATTAATTACTGGATTGAGGTATTCATGCAAATAAAATAAAAAATGACATCGTTACTTAAACATGCACAAAGTATTTCTACTGAAAATGTAATCTAAGTACTTACATGTGGATTTTTTCTCCAAGCAGATGAGTGGGCTTGTCGCACATGACGTAACATTGGCGGCGGTCGGAACATTTTCTAAGGAGAAATAAATATATTTTCTTATAGTTTAGTATGAAATGTGTTTAATGAATGAAGATAATATATTTCTAGTTGTGATTAATAACAATATACGTGGTTTTTGTTTCAGGTATTTGTTCACAAAAGTGCTTAAATGGCGGAAAATGTATACAGAAGGACACGTGCGAATGTCCAAAGGGATATTATGGATTGCGGTGCGAATTTTGTGAGTATAGCTTTATTGATTTTACAAACAACTTTAACTACATTTATTAATACATTTAATATGACTTGGCAACAACCGAGTTTTAATTCGACTTTTCAGCTTACAAACTGCTTTTCGACCCGGTGATTTAGTAGTACTTATTTTTTATGCTTAATTATGACGTTCTGCAAGTTTGAATTACTTCATAATATGTATTCGTGCATTTCAAAACGTGTCTTCTCAATTTCAACCGTTCACAATTGCTAGGTAATCTTTGAATTCCCAAACATCCTTTATTCATTGATCCATTGTCTCCAGCAAAATGCGTGATCCCCTGCCTGAACGGGGGCCGCTGCAAGGGGGTGAACAAGTGCCGCTGCCCCGCCGGGTTGGGGGGCAACCACTGCGAGGTGGGGCGGCGCGGGGGGGAGTGCGTGCGCGCGTGTCGTCACGGCGTGTGTCGGGGGGGCGCGTGCTTGTGTGAGCCTGGCTGGCGGGGGCGGTACTGTCATCGGACTTATGGTGAGAGTTATATGGTGTAAGGCCCGTTTAGCAATAAGTATCCTAGGCATTATTTTATAGTGGGGAAGTCTAAGTATCCTAGGTCTGTGTTTGCGAAGCACTTAATGCTATACACAAACTTGGGCAATAGAAGAAGCAAAGCAAGTTTTCGAGTTGTAACAAGGTGGTGTTGGACCATCGAAGAAGGTATGGAAGTTGTGCAATATTAGAGATAATTTTGTGTCATAGTGAGATTTTGCAAGATGGACTGGGGAGATGTTACAGCTTCAAAGTTCTCACAAATATGAAATTTTACAATATTCGCATGTTACTGAAAGCTGGAGTTTCCCCCAATTTGTCATTTGGCCTATGGTAATTGAGAATTATGTGATACAAATCAATTCCCGTTCATTATTCATGATAACGGAGTCATTAGTCAATATACCCACTCAACCTTTAGCATAGTTGTAACTGCAATCATTATAATAGGAACAGTTTATGAAATATGATTATTATCATATGTTTCATAAATAAAAGGGGTTGAACTGGCGTTTTGTAATAAACTTTCCAAGCTCAAATTATCTCAGCAATCAGCTGACTTGTATAACATCAAACACGCTCACTATATTGTATAAACTGCTTACGTTGGACACATCACATGCACATGACATTTTATAAAATACTTTAATTTTAAAATATTTATTTAGAGAAAATTACATCAGTAATCAGCACACTACTTTACTCCTTGATGAGAAATATCTTGTTTATTAAGTTTTTAATTTACAGGTTCGTCAGAAGAATCAGGAGAATACAAGAGGCCCCGATGAGAGAAAGCAATGAAACTTAATATATATACTTAAATACCTTGTGATTTAATTAAGAAATTTTATATCATACAAAGTGTAATAATATTAGTCATTTAGTTTTTAAGGCTAGCATATTATGTATAGAATAAATACTATTAATTTTATCAGACAATAAATAATTTAATATTTGTATGAATTTATTTCTCACTACCTGTTCTCATATCTGTGTTGCAAACGTATAAGATTGGTTGGGTCTCCTATTTCAAAACCCAGTTACCTATACTGAGAAAATTTATCACCTGCTTGCCCAGAGGAATAAAAAGTTTTGAAATACATCTACTTCCTTGATATATAAAAATTAATGATTGAAAAATATATTAGTACCTACATAATAATTTTTCAACTTGACGAAATTCAAATAGGAACCCGTCTTAACCCGTCTGAGGTAAAAAATACAAAAAAAAATTGCTTCGTGACCCACCTCCTTAATTTAAAGTCATATAAAAAAAACATAGTTATTAGCTGATTTGATTTTATAATTTCATAATATTGCTTAATATTTTTGGAGAAGAAATACTTACCGAATTACCACTTCGATTGTTATATTATAAAAAGGAGAACATACTTTTTAATTATACAAAAACCCTAAGCAAAAACCGTACCCAAACTGTTTAATGTCGTTCGAGAATCGATAAACAAAAAATATATCATTATCATAACCTCAAAGTAAATACATAGCTGTGAATTTAACTTAACATAAAGCTTGCTTTCCATTCTGTATTGTTATTTATAACCACAAAACCTTTTAAAATAATATGTATAAAACGAAAAAAGCGTATTTTCTACTAGGGCAAAATTTCTTATTTCATCACATAAATCTTCGAATTTTATAAAAATAACAAACATGTATGTATACTTACGATTGTTTTTTCCTCAGGTTAAGAGTTAAGACACAAGTTTTTATTAATTTAACACTAACTATGTACCTATCGTTGTTTTTAAAAATTTTAATGAATTACTACTGACAATCCAGAAAATATCCAGCAAATGTTTACAATTTTAGCTGTCAAAACTAGTTCTTGAAAATTGGGATAGATTGCGCTACTGTATGACATGATCAATGTTTTCCAAAATAAACTCGGAATGGAATTTTTCTCATTGCCAAGCTCCTATGGCCTAAATAAATTTTAACTAGAAATTTCAACGACTAAAATCGGTAAGTTTCCCTGAAAAAGTTAGTCCTATTCGTAATAAATTATAAAATAAAAGTTTAACCCCCCGCAGAGCGAGGGGCAATTTCCCTTTCCAATGCGAAAAGAAAATTGTACCGCGCAGGCTCGTACAAAATGGCGTCCTCAAGATATGAAGTGTACAATGTTAACATATCGCGTTTACCGATCGATATCAATGGAGGACTCGCGTTTTTCGGTGATCCCTGTTCACTCCTCCAATTTTGTGATTTTAGTGTCCAGTTGAGAGAAAAAGTCTTGAAAGGTGTCGTTTTGAAGCAGTTACATCACAGTGATCTTCAGGAGCTTCAAATTGGAGTGCAAAATGTCTTGCAAATCACGCAGGTGCGTACGCAGTCGTAGTCTTTCTATTCTATCTGGGCCTGCTCGAACGCGCTACCCCTTCATGATGGCCATTCATTTGGGTTTATCCTTTACGCCGCCGCAAAAGAGTTTATGTCATTCGTCTTCAAAGTTGACCCGGTGCGACCGGTTATGGGGAAATGCATCTAAACAAAACATAAAGCAAAATGCATTATGACACCATGGCGAAACATTATTATGCTCGTTTAGGCACACGTCAAGCTATTCCTTGGATTCATTCATCGCTAATTTTGTTTGAAAAACATAAGCCTATGACAAATAAATTGGTTTTAAAGAGTTTAATGTTATAATTTGGTCAATATTCCTAGATAATTTAGTTTCTCTTTTCTCTAGTAGTAGGACAGTTTGAGTATTGATTTTTCCAATTGGACTAGTAGTTTCCACAATAGGTCGACTTAGTAAATTCTTCTGTTTTACCTACCTTTTGATATTGTATTTAATTTTATAAAGTCGTGTTTTACTGTTAAGTACTTGTAAGAAAGATATATGTACATTTTTTATTTTATGAAAAGGAATAGAGGGACTTAGAAGTTAGAATATGTCAAAGGTCAAATAGGTAGGTGTAGAACTGAAACCTGACATTATAGGTTGATATATTTAGTACAAATTCAGAGAGTATATTTTATTAATATGTATAAGGTTACAATTTCTTCACAATCATCTTATAAATTATAAGTATAATAATTATGATATTTTAGTTAGATTAAGAATTTCTATCAAAGATTATCATTACAGTGGAGCAATCCATAAATATTGATTTTGGAGATTTTGACTTATCCTCGTAACGCCCAGATACCTATTAAAAGGCATGCAGCTCGATAGTGGTACCGGCCCAAGCTGTTATCCAACTTTATGACATAAACACCCTCGGTACCTTTTTAAAGGTATCTGACAGTATCTGATTTGAAAACGCCGTAACATTTTAAATTACGCGCCAAATCTAATTACTGTTTTTTATCCGGCTACTGGAAAGTATGTTTTTGTCTATGGTTAAGCAATAGTGCCAATAGAAAAATAAAATATGTGTAATTTCCGGCGAAAAGTCTGGCCATCTTGACTGACTAGAGGACGTGGTAAGTTCAATCCATGATTATTGATGCAATCTTAGGTTTTTAACTGAGAGTATCTTACTCTGCTTGTTGAAAAATAAGTAAATATTATAATTACATTTAGATTTACGCGAAAATAAAGAATATGCGTGTAAAATAACCTCGTAAAATCTGGATACCTTTTAGTAGGTATAAGAGTATTAACATATTATTGGATTTTAAAAGGTATAAGGGAATAAACCACTAATCAATTTGATTTGCCTTTGCAACTTATGATTTAGACCGTTTTCTCCTTCATAATATAAAGTAAATTATTTAGTCTGTTACAGAATCTTTTAGTACCTATCCTTTTCAGGTAACCCAATGAGAGATGAGCAAATCGAAGAAGCTTTAGAAGTATGAAATCAGTCAGATATAGAAGAGTATGAACTATTTGGAGATGAGGATTACAACATAAACCAAAACCAAGAAAGCTCTTCCAGTTCGGAAGAATCTGAAAATAATATTTTTTTATTAAAAACCTTATTTGCAAAATTATTTAAAATTTCTATAGAAATATATCAATTTACCTACTATCATTCTGATTTTAAAAGGTATATGGGTTGCTATTATATAGTGTTTTTGGGTCCAATTTAGAAACTTGCTAATTTTTGCTTCTGTCATCTGTTGGAAGTGGATTTCTTCTGATAGAAATCCTAAAACACGTGATAAACTAGCCTTTAAAAATAATAAGTACAGAAAATAATGATCATATTGTTCAAAAATTGATATTTTTTTCTCAGATTGTAAGTGTGAGATATCTTTTTGGTCATTAAAATTTTGGAAGACATGTATTAATCCAAATATTTATGTTCATTGTTTTTTGTAATATAAAATAAACCCTATATTGTCTACCGCTAATCAATAATTTCAAAAATACGAATTTTGCAAAATCGGGTTTTGTAATACATTAAAGCCCATATGCCTAAATAAAGAATAACGAATTTGGGGTTATTTAGTGTCTCAAAACCTTCCACTGACATACATTTACATGCAGAAAAAATCCCACGCTCATACGGAAATAATAAGGCACTTTTTTTAGATTTCATCACCTCCGGGTCCGCACCATGTGAACCTTTTAAAAGGTACTTGGGCTGCAAGCCAATGTTTGGTAAAAATAGCCTGGGCGTTACGAGGTTATAATTATTTCATGTTGTTTTAATAACATTTTGCTTTAAATTCAAATCTTGGTTTTAGCTTTTAACATTATTTCTATCTTAGAACTGTTATTCTTATGAATTATTGATTAATAGCTAAATAGGTAAACATAATGGCAGTAAGTCATTGTATGAATTTTCAGTACAACCATTAAGTAAGAACTATTAAATGAATGAAACATAATATTAGAATTAAGAACCATACTACAAGCCATAATACCATCATTCATTTCAAGTATTTGGGTATAAATTGTAATGCTCCTTATATATCTTTGTCTCAGTTGTGGGAACATAAAATGAGTTGATGATAGTGCATAATATTATATTACCTATTAAGAGAGGTAAATATATAAATTACTAGCTTTCCCCCCGCGGCTTCGCCCGCGCAGTCAAAGAAAAACTCGCATAGTTCCTGTTCCTGTGGGATTGCGTCATTTTCCCGGGATAAAAAGTAGCCTATGTCCTTTCTCGGGTATCAAAATATCTCCATACCAAATTTCATGAAAATTGGTTCAGTAGTTTAGGCGTGATTGAGTAACAGACAGACAGACAGAGTTACTTTCGCATTTATAATATTATAGTATGGATAGTGAAACTATTGTCAGTTATCGGTTGAAACTTTATATGAAAATAATACCTATGATTTTACCATTATTTTTACTGAAATAGTTTTTTTTGAACATTGTAAAAGTGAATTGAGTTAAAATAATTTTACTACTAGGCATAATTATTAACTACATAAATTAAAGTAATTATACATTTTATTTACAAAAAAATGTTACAAATTATTAATGTTTTTTTAATCATGCACAAATACATTATTGTTATTTACAGACTATATATCATTTATTATTACAGTAAATTGAGAACATTTCAATAATAAATTATCAAATTACTAAATTGGCAACTTTTTAAAGTTCAATATAACATGCAAGATCTTTCTTTTTTGTGATGATACAAAAATAATAAGAACATAATTGATTTTTAACCGACTTCAAAAAAGGAGGTTATCAATACGGTCGTTATTTTTCAAGAATTAAAGTATATCTCCAAAAGTTAGAATAGATAATTTTCTTTAGAAATTTTTGATATCGTGAAAAATATGATACTGCCAATTTTCCATGGATTTAGGTTAGTGCAGCTAGAAATGGACTCAGTAAAAATAAGGTTTACACAAAAAATATATAAAAATGGAACAATTTTATTTGCCAGACTCTAAGCCACGGTCAAGTCTCACAGCTATCCTGGTGGAAGTATAACTAACTGAAGCGTGCAAGCTAAAGAGGCCCAATGGTCCTGGAGAACAAGAGGGACGACGACTCTGACAACAACATGAACTCGGCAGTCAGCACCGAGTCCATGGACATGGCTGAGGAGGTTGGTCTTGAAATTAGTTTATAATATGGTATAGTGCAGCTAATTGTGGAGAAGGCTAATATAAATACATCATCTGATGGTTTAATTTTTATATTTGATGCCAATTTAAATATTAAAATATTTTTATAATAACAGGAAGACTTTGTGGACTTTATGATGAACAGGGATAAATTAAATAAATGTGAAAAAGTATCTCCTTTCCAATATATGAATCTAATACTATAATAGTATTAATAAGAGTATGTAATAGAATTACCAAAAGCAGTGACAAAAATAGCCACTGAATAATTTAATTGTAATAATCCATCAATACAATATGTTGAAATGGCGTGTATTAAGTCTGACGATTGTGTAATGTATGCTGTATGGCTGTTAGTATATATTGTGTCAACTAAGTTAATTGTAACTGTTAAATTATGAGCCTAGACTGTTTATTAAACTATTTTGTATTGGCTGAATGATCCCACCGTATAGTGTAACATTTAATGACATGTCTGGCTGATATGCAGGCTATTATAATAAAGATAATTATTTAAATATTGCAAAAAGAATGCCGATTCTACTTTCTTTTACGTCTAATTCATAAATTGGTTGGAGATTGATTGCCATCTTTTAGACATGTAAGGGCTTACGTAAAAATAAAGATGATCAGCCACCTTCCGTCGCGTTTCCTTCCCGTGTGTATAAAAAAAAAAAATATACAAAAGATAATCATCCGTACGCGGCATCCAGCCAGACTATGACACGTCGTACGGTGCGCAGGACATGTCGCAGGCGGACGGGTGCGGGCTGAGCGGCGGCTCGGAGGACGACGAGGAGTGCGCGTCCTCGCCCGCCGGCTCTGCGTACGAGGACGCCGGTGACGTCATCAAGAGCGCCATGAGCGATGAGGTCACCAAGCAGCTGGCGGCGGCTGGTGAGTGCTGATAGTTGATAGGTTTCACAAACTCCTGGGAGGTGCTTTCTACCTAAGTAGAAAGAGGATACGGGTAATGTCATCAAATCCCCATGAGCAATGAGGTCACCAAGCAGCTGGCGGCGGCTGGTGAGTGTTAATAGTCGATAAGTATTCATGCCAACAGCCTCCAGGGCTTCTGCTCTAGTGATTATTTATTAGATCCTGCAGGATCCTGACCAATACTACTAGGTAGACATAAATACACAGAATTTTTGTTCATACACTAGTTCTGCTAGTAGGTCGCAGTTAGCGTGCGTTTGCCAGTGGGTTGTGTCAATGTTACTTCTGAAAACCAATAAATCGCTTTTTGTTAAAGAGAAGCAAATTAATGCAAACAATATTTCAGGGCCCGTCGGTATGGCAGCAGCGGCCGCCATAGCATCTTCCAAAAAACGCAAACGGCCGCACTCGTTTGAAACCAACCCTTCAGTCAGAAAACGTCATCAGAATAGACTTCTTAGGAAACTGAGGGTAAGTGGAGAAAATTTCTAAACAGTCCCAAAAAAACGAATACCTTCAACAAATAAATCCTAATCCGCATTCAAAACAGGCTAGGCGCTAATTCAATAAGTTAAAGTTAAAAAAATAATGTCCCCATTAAAGTAGCAACGACCTCGTCGTGAACTTGTGCTGTGGGGTGAATATTTGAACATTGTTTGGGCGAATCGATACCCTTCCGTGCGAGGGGCGGTAATCACATTAGTTTTATTGTGTCACGGTCATAGACTGAATATATTTGGCATGATACATGATGTTTGGGAATATGTAGTTTGTTTCTTGAAAAACTAGATACATAAATTATCTCTTTGAATATATTTTTTATATTCAGAATTTGTTTGAATTCTTTGTTTTAGAAGTGAAACTTTTCATTTAGCTGATATGCTTAACTTTCAAACGCACCATATGTTTACCACCAGGCGAGGCGAGTAAAATAAAATACAAATAATTCATTAAATAATTTATCAATTTCAATAGGGAAAAATGTATCGCCATTGAGTGTGTACATACGGAATACATCTAATTGATTTATGACGAGTTATAGCTCGCGTCATACTCGAAAAATGTACAAATAAGTACTGTATTTGATAAAATATTATTTCATAGGTTCTTTTATGAAATTATAGTTCAAACTAATAATATCATAATGAAGAAAAATGTTCGAGCCAAAAAAAGTTTTTCTGTCTGTGTCAAGAATCGATAATTTTATATCCCATTCAACTACACACGTGTGTCAGCGTATGAATAATAACCATTTAACCAACTACCAAAAGATAGATGACTACTTCGAGCCCAACGTCGAACAAACCGCGACACCGCACACACCACAGCAGAAAGCGTACACCGTCTTCGCCGGCGAAGACGAGGTCCCTTGTTCCGCGTTCCCGCGCCCACCCGGGTGAGCGCCCGTCCGATTAGGGCCCTTCTGGCCTCCTCCACTCAAGCGAAAGCCCAAGCCGAGGTTCGAGATCCCCGTCAACGGGGGACGCCCTTGTGCATGTCGCTACCAGGGTGAACCTTCAGTTCACCCCCGCGTCCGCGTTAAAATGTAGAAGCCCTTCTAGCTAACATTGAGAAACACCTTACAAAAAAAAATGACTACTTCCCTATTAATAATAAGTATTCGTTCACCACACAGCAAACGATAGAAGAATTCGCGACACGCGTCGGCCAGCAGGCCGTCGTACTAGTGGCCACTCCGGGCAAGCCGAACACCTCCTACCGCGTGTTCGGCGCCAAGCCGCTGGAGGACGTCGTGCGCAACCTGCGCTGCATGATCATGGAGGAGCTCGAGAACGCGTTAGCTCAGCAGGTGACACATACATACGTAGATTGTACACACGTATATGTGTATTTATTTATATTATGTATTTATGTACACACGCACACATTTAATTGTTGAAAACACTTAATGTACAGAGAATTCTGACTTGTATTTAATGATAGTGTTACATTTTAGATATACACAATTTTCTTAGTTTGAGCTGAAATATTATTGCTCAATTTAACCGTTTTCCATTGCCCATTTAAGTTAAAAATTATTTAATTACTCTATTCAAAAATTAAAAGAAGTCAGATGTATCCATATGTAATTTAGTTAGATATTTGGGGGGTGTTATGTTTTAAGTGCAGTGGAAATCTGTAGTCCCATCCATAAAAGGAATACAGAGAGGAGATAATATTAGGTAATAACCTAAATATATATACCTAAATAAATAATAATTTTTATTAATACATGGTAAAATGTAAAGGATGCTCAATTACATAAATCACGGCCTATATGCTTCTCGTATAGTTTTTATTTATTTATTATTACTCTTTAACAAAACTATACATGGGAAACTTATTGCTAACTTATACAAAACGTTTTTGTGATTTAACTCTATTAAATTTGGTTATTGTAAACTATTTTGTATTTTGGTTAAAACGCTTAAATTTTTTATATTTTATCAAATATCTTTTATGACCAAGCATTATGTGGGGACTTGAGAACGTATTGGGTTCCGATACGAACGAAACCCACATTAACCTATATTATACTTCCTCTCTGTATCCGCTCTGCGTGTGCTTGCGTACGAGTGGCACGCGTGCTATGCGCATACGTACTTACTGTATTGTGCGAGTGCACATGCGCACAAACCCTCAAAGGCTTCCTAGACGGACAAACGGTTTGATTCCAACACATAGATTTTGGATCGTGGATCGTTTACATATTGTGTGCTTTGAACGGTTTGTCAAACATTAACGGGTTTGAAGCTTCGATGAAATTTCATATTTTTGTTGCGTTTGACGCGGTGTTGATCGTGTTGCGACGCTTCCAAAGTCTTTTTGTGTTTTTTTTCTCTCGTCTGAGAGAACATTAACATTATAAACATAAGAAATTCGCTATCCTTGTTCGAGGACATTACGTCTGCGTCACACACAAGTCTAGCTACAGCCGAACCAAACTGTTTGACAACCGTTCAAGCCGACATGAAACGGTTTCATCTGTCCTTTGAAACCGTTTGACCGTCTCGGGAGCGCTACATGCGCGTGCGCACGTGCACTCGTCCCCGGGCACTCGGCGAAATAACTGTTCAGTTCGGGCTGGGCTCGGGCCCGCAGGCGCCGCCGCCGCCGCAGGAGGACCCGTCGCTGTTCGAGCTGCCGCCGCTCATCATCGACGGCATCCCCACGCCGGTGGAGAAGATGACGCAGGCCCAGCTGCGCGCGTTCATACCGCTCATGCTCAAGTACTCCATGGGTGAGTGTTTGTCGGTACCGTACACGCCTCTAACGGCAATAAGGCATCCTAAGGCGGCCACTGAAAATCAGTGATAACACACTGAGTGGTTGGCCTAATTATGGCATACGTATATTTTTAAGCTCCTTTTTTAACTAAATTGTATCTCTTTTTCTTCTCATATGTCCATAATAAATTTATTTTCATTTCATTACATGTAACGTAACGAGGTTTGTATGCATTTGTTGAACGTATGTGTACGTGAATTAATGAAACCTTGAAGAGCTCATTTGCTAATTAGTGTTATTGTATAAGAGTAATAAAACAATTCATTGTTCTATTTTGTTCATTAAAAATTTATATTATGGGAGATGAGTGTACATAAAAATTCTGAGAAAGAAAACTCACAACAAATAAAACGCAATAAAATAGCATAGAAATATCTTGCATTTTAATATCAATATGCACAATTAATGATCTTTAATTTTTTATTTATTACTGTCTTTCTCCATATTTTTTTAATAATATATTTTTTCTCGTGTGTAGTACGAGGCAAGCCAGGTTGGGGTCGCGAGTCTACACGACCGCCGTGGTGGCCCAAGGACCTGCCGTGGGCCAACGTGCGCATGGACGCTCGCTCAGAGGATGAGAAGCAAAAGGTACGTGTTGTATCTTCAACGTCTTTAGAAATAATGTAAATGTTGTCAAATATTATAGTAACAAATTTTTGATTTGGAGAAATAAAGCCTGTTTAGTCTCGGAATCAGAGCTGGCAATGGTGTAATGTTCATGGTAATAATTAGATTGTGAGGTTTAGATTCATTATGATCTCATTAATTATTTTTTACCCTAATACCTAATAGACCAAAACTTTTATAATTAATAGAGTCATCATCATCATCATCATCAGCCCATATACGTTCCCACTGCTGGGACACGGGCCTCCTATGAGGGTACAGGCCATAATCCACCACGCTGGCCAAGTGCGGGTTGGCGGATGACACATGTCGTCGAACTTTTTAATTCTTCGACATGTCGGTTTCCTCACGATGTTTTCCTTCACCGTTCGAGCAGTGGTGATGTTACAACATGCGCAGATAAATTGAAAAATCAATTTATTTCCTGCGCGCTCGCCTGGTCTCGAACCACGGACTTATCGATTCGAAGTCCGAGGTCTCACCACTGAGCCACCACTGCACTAATAGACCAAAACTTTTATAATTAATAGAGTGTAATAATTGTATTTGTATTTACAGCAGCTATATCTTCTCATTACCCAAGAAAATCTTTTTTCTGCCTTAAAACTTAACAAAAACTGTATGTGTGTCCGTGCAGATGTCGTGGACGCACGCGCTGCGGCAGATAGTGATCAACTGCTACAAGTACCACGGGCGTGAGGACCTGCTGCCCGCCTTCACGGACGATGATGATGATAAGCACCACCAGAGGGCGCTGTCGCCTGCGGTATGTTTATACACACATACATACACGCATAGACCCGCATATACATATTGTGTAGACACATTAACGTACTTTCACACATAAGCACGCACATACACATACAATAAATTTAATTTATAATGTGTTTTCGAAAATGACAAAATGTTGAAGAAATACATTCAACTCATTCAACAACATCTAAATTTCGAATCATGAAATTTCATCCAAATCACCACTGTGAACATGTCACAATATTTATACTTAATATTTCGTACTTTTTTAAATAATTTTAAGTAATAATGCTAAATGTTTTCTTCATTTCCGCATTCATTCAAAATTGGATTGCTGCCTGGATTTTGGTAACATGTTGTATTATTATCGATGTATTTTTATGGATATTAATTAACTATTCATGTTTTGCAACCATTTAAAATATGATCCTGAACAATGATTTGAAATTTGACTATATTGCACTATTATGTCAACGAACTTGATCATTATCGACTAAAATGATCCCTGTGAAACTTTTACTGTTTCGCTTATACCGAAATCTGCATAAAAAATCCTACCACAAAAAAAATATTCGCAATGTTTATAAAAAACAGTCATCGCAATGTATGCCAAGCGGCAGTTGCAACTCTGGCGGGTCGAGCAAGCACGGCCAGCAGGCGGTGCTGACGTCACAGCAAGTGTGCATCGACCAGATGACACTAGCCGATGTTGATGTATGTTTGGGATCTTTTTGTGTCACTTGGGAACCTTAAGTGAGAGTGAGGTTGCCGCACTATGAAGTGGGATACTATTGCGGCTAGTAATTTACTACCCGTGGCTGATTATGGGTTGAACAAGCACGGCCAGGAAGTGTACATCTACCAGAGGACGCTAGCAGATGTCGACTTGTGATTTTATAGCTTGCCGTGCATGTATGTAGCAGCGTGATTATATGCAGGCCGGTAGATATCGGACACGCATTTGCTCGTGTGTTTACTTAATTGATCCATAATAATTATGTGGGATTTGGGATCCTCTTGTAGGTGTTAGGTTGCCGCACTAGAAATAAGATTTTAAGGCTGTTTCTACCTTTAACTATAATAGAAAAAATCTTCTAACCTTAAGTAAATGTTTGTCTCTATTCAAACGAATTGCCAAAAAAATAAATTCTCATTTATGTTACCCATCTTATATTCGATTCCACATGTTATAACGTATATGAATAAATACGTTTATAACATCCAGATGTCGCAATACGCCCCCGCCGTGCTGCAAACGATCACGAACCCGGACGGCTCGGTGTCGCTGATCCAGGTGGACCCGAACAGCCCGATCATCACGCTGCCCGACGGGACCACCGCGCAAGTCGTATGTGTTTGTATTTTTCGCTATTTATGACTTGACAGAACTTTTGACTTAATTTTTTGTGTGTTGTTGTTGGATAGAGGTGGGTTGTGGGGAAATTGTTCTTAATATTCTAGGAGGTAGCAACGTTGACAAGTGAGCATTTTAGTATAGTTGGTTCTTTGATATGCTATTCCTCTTGCTATTTCGGTTACAGTCCGGGCTGTCTGGCTGGCCGCATTGGTTGCGTTTAATAGTGCGCATCTTATCTGCACAGGAAAATATCCTTAATTTAAAGTCATTTTTTAACGCGTAATTTTTAATCTTTTGCCTTTAGATAGATCCATTAGACATACATTTTTTATTGCAAGACGTTTTTTTCGTTGTTAAATAGGTGCCAGACGCAATTTTTATTTCAATATAATTAAAATATCATCGAAATAAGTGAAATTCCATCAACATGAGTCCCAGTGAAGGATAAGTAATCACTGTGTTACTTATACTATATATAATATTCATTTTACTATTTACATTTTTTTTACAACAATCTACCATATCGCCTCCTTTTTCCCAACGAACCTCAAATAGGACTTTAATGTAAACTTGATAAAAACCAAATTTCATCAAGAAATTAAAGACTTTTTAACGGATTTTAAACGCGATTTATTCATTGTATTATTTTCCCAAGTCTTTAATTTCAAAATGTATAATACTCGCGTAAAATCAAACACTAGAAAATACAAATATCATCAAATTCATATTTATACCCAAAAGTGTAATAAATATGAAACCATCTATTAAAAATATTAGTTTACTAATTATTCAATATAAGTATTAAAAAAGGATAATATAATATAAATAATAAAGTTATTACTTACCTTTTAAGCGGACTCATGTTGATGTAATTTCACTTATTTCGATGACATTTTAGTTATATTGAAATAAAAATTGCGTATGGCACCTATTTTACAACGAAAAAAAACGTCTTGCAATAAAAAAATTATGTCTGATGGATCTATCTAAAGGCAAAAGATTAAAAATTACGCGTTAAAAAATGACTTTAAATTAAGGATATTTTCCTGTGCAGATAAGATGCGCACTAATAAACGCAACCACTGCGGCCAGCCAGACAGCCCGGACTCTAACCGAAATAGCAAGAGAAACAGTATATCAAAAACCCAACTATACTAAAATGACTTTTTTTTAAACGTTGCTAGCTCCCGTACTATAATGGAAAAATTATAAGTTAGATATCATTGAATGAGTGTAATGCAATGCAATTTTTTTTAAAGATAATTTTGTCTTAAACTATTTTCATTGCTTTTAATGAGACTTGAAGAGATAATTGACAAGATGAAAATGTTTGATGTATTACTAAAAGGTTTTCCGGTATTAAAAAAATATTATATTAAGGAGACCTGAAATAAAACATCGAATTACTAGAAATTCATCATTGCTTTTCACAACTAAATTCTTCTGCAAGACTTGCATTATGCAAAAAAAATGAATGCTTATAATGCGCAATAAACAATTCACGTTCCTGTGCAATGCGCTGAGTCTGCGATGATATAGGGAATTTTTTTGTTCCTTGACCCGTTTCCATGACTTTGTGTGTGTGTACTTGTTTTCATCTTAAATTATTAATTATGTTGCTTATATAAATTTGTGTGTGTGTGTACAGATCCAAAGTACAGAAGGCGGTGCGGTAGTGAGCGGAGTGCCGGTGAGCGGGCTGGACGGGGAGGGCGTGGCCGTGGACCTGAACGAGGCCGGCCTCAACTCCGACACGCAGATCATACTCACCACCGACGACGGCCACGGTGAGTACGAGCAGACAGACAGACATACAAACAGACACATAAAGTGACACACAAACAAGCACAGTGATGTATAGACATGTGAAGTTACATAGAAACATGCGCAGCAATACGTGCTCTTGCATAACTCGACATACAACACACGTGCAATAGCACAGGCAACACGCAGGCACCCATAATAGTGACACCTATACATGCATAGTTACATAGAGATATGCGTATTGCGCAGTAACACAATATGCTCACACATTCCTATTCATATTCACGCATAACGATATCTGCCCACGTAAAATTATATACAGACACAGTGATACGTTTACCTTTTAAAAGTATTCAGGCAAAACGACAAACTTGAACGGATTTACTAATTGTTTCCCCAAACAGTTAAAATATTTTTAAACCCTACTATTTGATGTACCCTGCTAAAAAGTAAAAATACACACTTGACAACTGTTCTGAACAAAATTTTAACTGCATGTAGGTTTGCACAAAAGTTAAAACTAATAAATAATTATTATTTTCCAGGCTATCCCGTGTCCGTGTCGGGCGTGATTACAGTTCCCGTATCTGCGTCTGTCTACCAGTCGATGGTGGCCTCCATGCAGCAGCAGGACGGCGTGTGCGTGGCGCCGCTCGTGCAGGTGCACACACGCGCTCGTACACTTACACTTACACCTACACATACACTTACACCTACACTTACACGTACACATGGGAGTAAACACGTACAGGGGCGTACACGTGTGCGCACGGATTTAGATGCGAGCGTGTACGCGTCGGGCGCGATACGCGTTAAAGTTGAGAGTGTTTAGTGGAAAAGGGGGGAGGGGGATATTGTTAACAATAGTGATAGGGCTATAATGTGTTGCAGAATGAATAGGTTTCGAGTAAACTCGGAATTTATTATCAGACTTGTAACTGTACGTACGGATTTAGATGCGAAAGTGTACGCGTCGGGCGCGATACGTGTTAAAGTTGAGAGTGCTTAGTAGATGGGAGAGGACAGTGTTTTATGACAGTGAATGGCACTTTGTTAAGTGTAGTACACTATGTATAGGAAATAATTTTGGTTTCGAGATAACTTGGAATTTAGTAGTAGACTTGTAGGAGCAATTAAATTTCTTAGGTCATGTTGGAATGTGATGTTTTTTGTTACATTATGTATCAGTGAAGATATTTACGGGTGAATATACGTTTGTTTACGGCCAAGTGAAATTTTTAATTAGCTTTGTGCTTATGAAGTTCATGCATTGATTGATTGCAATTGTGCATTGATACATTCACATGTAAAGTGTGATATAGAGGGGTGTGTATGAGTCGGTCTCATAAGATTTCGAATAATCGATGATAATATCTTTATGCACTTCTGCGTGTTTGCGTTGCGTGTGAGTGTATTCAACACACTTAAATACGAGTTATAAATTATATTGCTTATTCGACTACAACGAATTTTTGCATTTAAAAGAAACTTATTTACAATGAACTTCAAAATACGATTATAAAGCGTATTTTAACCAAAGGTGTAATTATTAATCTAGTCACCAGACGCAATTTAATTTTAGGTGATTCCCTTAATTTGTGACTAAGCAAAGAACTGGGTGCATGTTATTTAGAATAATTGCGCCATTTTAAGTGCATGTTGATTTTAGATAGGAATATTTAGTTTTATTGGCTTCTCAGAATAGTATAGATAAATACAATGTTTTTAAATGTTTGTTTTCCTAAAAATGTCTTAATATATTGTTTCTCATTTTAATAACCAAATACCAAATAGTTATTTGAAAACTTGATCTCACGCGTGATAGTGCCAAAAACTTAGGCATATAGGACTTTTAAATTCTTATATATATATAACAAAGCGGTACATTGTACACTTTACATAAAAATACTTTATTTACATGAAATAAATTCGTCATAATGTTATTTACACATATTGTTAAGTTTTCATAATTAAGTTGTGCACTATTTTAAATTTTTGCAAGTGACATTTTGTTTTTATATTGTGAGACTAAGATTGTAAGATTTTATTTTTTTGTTTGCATGCGATAAGTGTATTTTTATATGACCCAGGCTTGTTTGTAAAACACGCATTTATTTTGTGAAAATAATTTTCCAGTCTGTTGTTAATTTTAGTTTTCTAAAGGATAAAGTTGTTTCTAATTGTGCTGTGCGTTTTCTTAATAGTGGTTTATTGACAAATTGATGTTTTATTTTTTATTTGATTGTGAGAACCAGCATTAATATTCACGAAGGATTTATAAGCTTGACAGTGATATTTTTAATGCATAATAACTATTAAAAATAGAGGAAATCTATTTAGTGTATTGAGTAATTAGATAAATTACCTTCGTGGATAAATGCTAAATGTCTAATTTTAAGTATTTCGCCAGTGAGTGTTGCTTGAAGTGCTCTTGTGTGTGGAGATGGAGATAAGTGCTGATTTACACAGGGTCAGTAACTGACTACAAATTCGAGGCAAATCAGTGCTGACCCGAAAAAAAAACCCGTGTAAACAGATTTGAAATCAGTACAGAGGCTTGAAGTCTATGTAAACGGTTCAGTCAGTCGCGACGCCGAATTTCGGCGCCGCGACTGACTTGTCTACTGACCCTGTGTAAATCAGCACTTATGTTAAATAATATAAACTTGTCTTTTTCCATAAAAAGAAACTGATCAAAACTTCAAATTAACGTTTGAATACATAGAGATCTAGAGAGATGCCAATCGCTTGCGCTGAGTACGAAACCAGTGTCTCATAACAAATTTACGCACACAACAGTAAACAAAATAAAAACAATACTTCGCGTTGTGTGCGTGTCATCACACAAAAATTTGAGAGCGACTATTCGTTCGCATACTAGATTGTAAGTAACGTACGTATACAGCACCACACAGCCGCAAGATATGCTTTTACGATAGGGATTGCTTGTCGATAAATGAAAAACGTTAAAATTAAAACAATTTATAGGCAATACAGTAACTAGGTAGAAAATTGAAATGGACACCTTGATGGTAGCATTCATGGTGATGAAGTACATAAAGCATTGCCTATTGACTTATTGTAAAGTAAAATAAGTATGAAATAAGTGAATTTTTTTTAATCCATGAATAATAATCACTATAAAATTATTGCTCGAGTACCTATCAAATAATAATAATACAATCAGATATTAAGCTAATAGTAATACATTATGATATAAAATAAGGTAGTAAAATAATACATAATACGATAAAAAATCCGAATCTTATCGACATGGACACACTCGACGCGCATCCTCAAGTAACGACCGCGAGCAGCGGCCGTACTACACGATCGAACGTTTTTGTTAGCTTTAGTATCTTCATTATACATTGCGGTATTCGTACTCCGCGTTTGAATAGAGTCACGTACAGAAGAAGCATTGTAAAGTATTTCCATAAATTAATGTGACTGTCGTTCTGTCACATAATGAAACCAAGAAATCACTCTACGTAATATTGTTTTTGAAATTATAGTAAGAAAATAGTATAATTTTCAGTACTTACCGATGGTATGTGATTCCATTTGACTTAAAGTTGCTGGTTTCACTTCGGTTTTTACAAACTTTAACGGAACAACGCGGCATTGTCAAATAATACCCGGCCGACGGTCGAACGTCAACTGAATGCAACAAACAGCATGTGTTCTTATTTTGGGCATATTGCTGCGACACCGGCCCCGCCCCCTAACCATATCTCCCTTTAGTTTCTGTGATCTGTGTTTGAATATAACAAACAAAACTTTTGTTTTAAGGGTGATAAATTGTAAAAAAAAACATGTCAACTCAACATTCCTGTTAAGATTTGAAATTTTATCTTCATCTCTATGCACGCTAGTAAATTGTGAATATTTTGGTTATTTTTTTAAATTTACATAGAGTTTATTTTTTGCGTTGTTTGTTCAGTGCGTTTGGAATATTGTTGGTGATACATTAAAAATATATTGACGTGTTAACATTTCTTTATTTATATATTATGTGCCATATGTTAAAAAGAGTATTTATTCACCAAAGATTTTTGATTGTTAGTACTAACTCGAATTTACAGAATCCACAAACAATATTCTAATTGCATCGCTAGAAGATAGATTTCACTATTAAAGCTGTGATTGTGTTATGTTTTTGTTTTATTTGATGTGTATTTTTTTTTTTTTTTATCTGTGAGTTGTTGATTGCACGCGCTCGTTTTCGTCGTCAGGTGTGTATTGTTTTTGTATTCTTAGCTTTAAATTATGTTTTGATAACTATTTATTTAACACATGTTTATATTTTATTTTTTAATATGTTTTATATTTATACTAGCTGAGCCCCGCGGTTTCACACGCGTGTCTCAGCGTGATGATATATAGCCTTCCTCGATAAATGAACTATCTAACACCGAAATAATTTTTCAAATCGGACAATTAGTTCCTGAGATTAGCGCGTTCAAACAAACAAACAAACTCTTCAGCTTTATAATATTGGTATAGAATATAGATTAAAGCGGGCAAGAAGGGACAATGTCTATAGTCCCCGCAAAAGCGTAAATGGCAATAGATAATGCGTACACGGCGCAGGTGGAGCAGAACGGCGAGGCGCTGGAGGCGATCTCGATGGGCGGCGGCGTGGCGCAGGTCATGCTGCAGGGCGGCGGCGAGGCGCAGGTGCTGCAGGTGCTCAGCCTCAAGGACGCCACCGTGCTCACTAAGGCGATGGTGAGTGATTATGTTAGAGAAAAAATATGGATGACCGTATCCTTATCCTTTCTAATACTTTGCTTTATTCCTTTCGTCAATCCTTTAATATCCTTTTTTCTTTAATGTTGGCAATCCATTATTAGAATTAGTGTAAGATATGCAAACTGACCTAACGCCTCTGCAAATGTTCATGGGCATTGGTAGCACTTAACCTCAGGCAGCAGCTTAAATCCTTTACTGAAAACTACATAAAAAATACCAGTATAAGACTGTAGTAAAACGCTAGGCTGACTGTACAAAGGTATTCAGATAAAGTAGCCTTTACGCAGACTTTTAACATAAAAAGAGAATCGAAGGTGATTTTATTGTGGCTATGAGAGTAAATCATGTAATTGTTAATTTGTATGGACTAACGGCAGACACGGCACAATAACGCAGTATAGCAAATGACATTCCAGCAGCAGCAGGTGAAGTCGGAGCGCGAGGCGGTGGTCGCGGACTCCTAGCTGATGGGCCTCGTGGCGGACGAGCAGGAGCCGCCCGCCGGGGAGCCGCAGGATGCAGACTAGCCACTCCACCACAGATTACACATACACATTGACAGTTGACAGGTGACATTGACACATGACAGGTGACAGTGACACTGACAGGTGACAGTGACACTGACAGGTGACAGTGACACTGACAGGTGACACATGGCAGGTTTTCAGGCGGGAGCGTACGAACATTTTGTATAGACACGTCTTGTTTACGTGTTTTAACAATAGACCCCGGTTTGTGACGTTTTCATCATAGAACATAATTATTAAGACGTTGCATTGTATAAATTTATAAATGTTACCCGTAACACTTACATGATGTACAGATAAAACAAAGAGTTACCGTATGAGATTCTCGAATGACACGAACAATATTATATACCTACTATAAAATTTTTAAACATCTTCCTTATTATATTGTAAATAAATTAGAAACGATTCAATTATTAAACGGCGAAAATAATAGTTACTATTCTTCTCTAGGTCTAGGGTTGCCACGTTTAGGAAAATATGATGTTAAAATTGTAATACATGTAAAATAAATCATACAAGTGAATATACAGCCTTGAAAGGCCATGATCTATTTCAGAATAGAAAAATATGCCAAATGAAAACATAAAATGTCTTACTCAGATGTTGATGGTCTGATAAAAATAAATTAATCAACAACAAGGTTTCAATAACTGATACATATGTGATTTCTCGAATGTAACTTATTACAAAAACTACCAAAAACAGATTTTGAACATGATTGTGATGCAAGTTGAGGGTTAGTCACAATATTAACGAGCGAGTTATAAAACGGGCATAGATAATGTTATGAATAAATTGTCCAAGATCTCAGCGATCGACCGCGTCCTCAGGACGCAGACTAGCGTAATTTTTATTTATTAATTTATCGATAATTTATTAAGAAACACCAAATATTTATACCAATTTATTTTTGTGCAATAACGCAATATTTGTTCTGGTACTTTATTTTACCTACATTCCTTTATTTTAAGCGTATTTAAGTGCAATCGTTGTTTTTAATTTAATTTTAGTTTTTTGTTGACACGTTCTAGTCGGTTTGAGTCATAGTAACGATCTAGTCTAATAAACGTAATTTAAAATTGTAAAATACTTTCTTAGGAGAATTAATATAATTAAATTTCACTGTATTTAGTGAGCGACCTCAGCAGGGTTAAAGATCCAAAGTATATCTATATTGATGTTTAAAATGTATAGATGTTATGCATTTAGGGACGGTTGATGACTTTGCTGGTTTTCAGTGGTCGGTTCGGCGACGAAACCTATTTGACATAGGTTATGTTTCATATATGTAATTCATAATAATAAATTATTTTAAATTGTTAGCCAAGTCTAGTTGTAAGATGTAGACATCCTAGAAAAGTACAAATCTGTATAATTGCGTATTATTTATTTTATTTAAGAGATCCATAACCTTATTGTTTTTAATTTTATAATTTATGGGTTTTATTTTGTGTTCATTAATTTATTTAATTTAATATTTATATATAGGTATGGAAAAGCACAATTTTGTTGTTAAGTGATGATTTGCGATTGTAAATATGGTATGACTGTGTGTATAATGCAATCATTAAAAGTATTTACGTAAACTTTTAGTTTCATTTCTTTCCTTCAAATTTCAAAAAATTTCAGATACGAAAATTAATGCCTATCTTAGTGCCATATCACACTAGCGGATTGCGAGCGGTTTCAAAGCGGAGCGGGTGCGCAACGAATACGTTGCGGGCGCGCAACGAACACGCCGCGGATGCGCAGCGAATTCGTTGCGGACGCGTGGCAGATGCGCAACGTTTACGTCGCAGTTTTGTACACTCATTAACAAAATGGAATCCGTGCTGGTTGTTACTTATAACTTGTAATAGTATAATAATTATGAGATCATAATTTTTTACGAGTTTCATAACATGTTAATGTTTAGGGTATTGTTTTATCTATTAAATCTTGGTCGAAATGCAATCAGATAACTTAATTGCTCATTATGAAAGTTCACTAGCGAAATAAATTTTAAAGCTCCTTAACTTAAACAGGACTATCATATTATTAGATAAATAGCAGTGAATAGAAAATTTTATCAAGCAACCAGCAACTCACTATCACTTTGCTCATAATTAGGTTCACAAAATCTCTTTATAAAATACGTTGCTATAGGAGAGATTATACTGGTCAAGTGGTCAGTCGTTACATACTTTTGGAATGTATGTTACATTCTAAAGTCCTAGCTTAGAGTCCTAGTAATTCAATTTTATAGCACCTTTTACAACAACTTCAGTTGATAATACATCTTTAGTTACAGTGCGACATAAAAGAGATGAAATTAATTAATTTGGAACTATTTTTTTTTCATTATCTGGCAACCCTGAATTATCAATCCAGCTGTCAAGTTGAATAAAAATTTGTTGTTTATTTGGTGAAGTTGAGATAAAATTGTTATTTTAAACAAGAAATTTACTAAAAAAAGGAGAAATCATGAAAAAGGTTAAACGTAGCGGTGTCCGTGATGCCATATATAAAGTTTTCATTCGGTGTTTCTCATAATTTCAAGCTGAAAAACGAGAAAAATATTTGGAAAACGTTTACAGACGTACAGCAGATTATACCGGTGAGATTCTATTTATTTTTGCTCAGTACTACGTAAAATAGAATATTCCATTAGTGACGAGTGTTTAATGTACGTATCTATGGCGATTATTACGTTTTTGAAATTTAATTTGAGGTTATTTGTATGTAAACAAAAACTAGTTTTTATAGTGCGACCAGCACAATTTGAGTCAAGAAGTTATATCCAATCCAACCAGCCTTAAATAGTATAGTGATAACTATTTTCATACAGCTATCTATGAATCCTTACTTGCTACTTACTAGAGTGGACGCAGGGATCCAAAGTGAGTCTTGGCCTCCGACATAAAAAAAAAATAGTTTTAAGCTACTAAATAAATATGTTAAATGTACTATTTGATTTTATTCATCTTAATTCGTTTGTTATAGGGGTTTCTGAAAGCACAGTACGCAGGATAGTGGAGCATGGGAGTAAAAATGAAGGAGAATATCTACAAAAAATAAATAAAAATATGTAGTTTTCAAATCACCTTGTTTTTTTTACCTGACGGACCCAGAAGGAGCGTAATGTGTTTGAGCCTTAGGTTTGAGCTGTATGTATGTATGTTTGTTTGTTCGTATGTTTGATTCTATGTGCGCCTCTGCAGTCTAAATGGCTTGACCGATTTCTATAAACTAATTCCAAATACATTTAAGTAAAATTTGACCTAGGTAGGTCATTTAAAATACTAATGTATTTTTGTCTTAAATTTACACGATGATGAATGAAACAACTTTAAATCGCGGTATTTATTACTTTTTATTTTTTTGATTTTTATTCTATAGTATCAAGATTGCTTGCGTCGCAGTATCAGTGTTGCTATATGAGCGACGGTGGCGCCCTCATTTTTTGTCATCTCTTTTGTGTCGCACTGTAAGTAAGTGCATTTCCACAGTACGGTTAAAAAATGGAGTGCTACAGAAACGATGGAAATATTGAATGGAAGTTATTAGGCAAGGGCTGGCTTTTGTGCGAGAGTATACAAAATGACGTTGACGCTTCTATTCGCAGCGAAATCGTTGCGCGTCCGCGGCGTGTTCGCTGCGCATCCGCGGCGTGTTCGTTGCGCACCCGCTCCGCTTTGAAACCGCTCGCAATCCGCTAGTGTGTTATGGCACTAAGATGTGGATTGTAGATGACTAGAACTCGAGTTCAATAATTACTGTAACAATAGTTATTTTTTCTAAATGGGATGTTTTTAATTAGTCTCAAAAGCCGCTAACTCCAAACTTAGGTATAATTAGAATTATAGAGGAAGGCTATAGCTATATGTCGTTATGCTAAGACCAACAGAAGCTGAGCCACGCGGGTGAAATCGCGGAGCGCAGCTAGTAAATTATATATTTAAACCTTTCTTGGGAATCTTTTGCATAGTTTTTAAAGACTTGAACGGCGAAACTTTGGAACGATTTGCCACCTGCGGTGTTCCCGAACAACTACGACATTGGGGCCTTCAAGAGCAAAGCCGGCAAAGCGCCTGTAACAGTTCTAGTGTTACAAGTGTTTATGGGCGGTGGTGACCACTTAACATCAGGTGGCCCGTCCTTTGATTGTTCTGATATAAAAAAAATAACTTAATTGATTTTACCTTGGATTTTACCCATATAATCTTGTTCATAGAAGAAAGTTGGATTGCCACCATAACACCTACTCAGACAGGCCATTGGTGCAATTTAATATTTTCTCATGTGTTCAATATTTTATTTTTAATAAATTTACAAAGAAGTTAGCATGGCATATTCTTTTAAAAAGGACTAATTCTGTTGAGACTCACTCAATTAGATAACAGGGGCCAGGGGGGGCACACTCAAAACTGTCATGTAAACGCATAGACGACAGCGACGCGGGCGGTGAGTGGTATAACTAAAATTAAAAAAAAGCCGCCATCTTGTAATGATGTGCGACTGTCATTGTCAACCATAGAGGAAGGATGTATATGTTGTCAACCATAGTTTTCAACTTTCGGACGGACGTTGATGCGATTTCGAGGTTATCTCATTAATTGTTTTTGTTAAATATATCTGGTTATCTTTTAAGTTTTTGTTTTGGTTAAGTTTTGTTTTGTGATTTTGTTACTTGTTTTATTATTGTTAACTGTTGTGAACGTTGTGATCATGAGTTTTCAACGGAGGAGAAAACACGCTAGAAGCTTAGAACTTTTTAAAAACTTGAGAATCCTGCCTCTTGCATGTATTTATATCAAAGAAATTTGTATTTTCATAAAAAAACATCCTCAATATTTTAAAACTAATAAAGAAATTGGAAAATTAACAAGATATCCAAACAATTTGTTTTATTGTATGTATGTATGTTTAATGTTTTAATGTATGTTTTTACCGAGGCCTAAATTAACTTTGTACAAAAAAAATGTTCCATAAATAGGTATTCAGATATTTAATAAAATCCCAAAAGACTTGCAAGGGGTTCCTCTTCCAGGATTTAAAAATAAATTTAATAAATACTTATTAGAGAATTGTTTTTACAACCTAAATGAATTTCTGTATGATATGAAAAATGTCTAAATAATATAAAATAATGATATTGATATTAATTGATTGACTGTATGACTAATGATTTATGTATAACCTAATTTTAAATGACAATACTCCTGACTCGTATTTTTACTATAAATATCTAATCATTTTCATTCATTATGTCAATTAATAATAATTATTGTATGCTATGTAGTTATAGTAAAAACATGAATGTTCCTTAATTCTGATCTTAATATCTTTGTATGTACCATGTTTTTATGCAATAAATGATTTATTTATTTATTTATTTAGAACAAAAGCTTTAGTTATTTCAGTGACTGCACTGAAATAACTAAAACTTTTGGTTTTAGCAGATTTTAGAGGTTTTAGCAAGTGTATAGTACCTATATAAATCTCAATTTCAATTTAATAAACGTGAATACCGCTAAAGAAATTGTTTTTTATTCTCACCCCTGGTTGCCCTCATTACTTATTTATTATTTACTCAACTTACAAGGCAACTTATGGAGTGAGAGTATGTTTACAAAAATATTACTAACGCCACAAAAAGAGTGTTGTCACGAAAACGACGCTTTTCTTGGTGTTAGTAATATTTTTGTAAATATACTTTCGCTCCATATCTGGTGCTAAATGTCGATATGCATACTGCATAGCTATATATATATATATACCCCTTTAAAGCATTAGTTATCCTACAAAGTTGCAGATGGCAGCACGTTCCATACATGCACTTATTACCACAGAGTAGCCACTCTATCTCAGTTATACATCCTTCCTCTATGACAGGGGCCTTAGACAAACGTACGTAACGCCATGGAATAGAAACTGCTAATCCTTGCTGCTAATGCTAATTATTGACATAAGCTCATGACATTTTGGTAATGGTTCGATCACACTACCAACGACGCAGACGACCACGACCAAAGTTCCAATCTTGCCGAAATTTGTTCAAAATCAATATTAAAATCTCCCGTCATTCTGGTACTCAGGAATAAAAAAATTCGAGGTCAATTAATAAAAAGAAATAGGGTTTTTTGCGATTTTCGCCGAGACGGTAAGTTTATCATACAATCACCTGAACCAAAATTGTATATAATCTAATTATCTATAAAAAAGGTTAAAAACATTTTTTCTAGGAGCCACCGTTTCTATGAAAAACCTGTTTGTTTATCCATTGATCTCAAATTTTTTTTTTCCAAACACCAATACGACAGGAAATTCTTAAATTTCATTTTTAATTGTGTTTTGCACAATTTTATTTAATTGCGACTGGATGAAAATTTTGTCCGTGGTCGTCGTTGTCGTTGGTAGGGTGACCGAATCCTTATGCAAAACATCATACGCTTATGTCAATTTCTATCGATAGCGTATTCTATTCCTTAATAGAATAGAAAAACATTGCCACTTGGCTACCAATTTTCGTTTCGTTACACTGGGTCACGTGACGTATCTCCAGCATAATATGTCAATCTCATACATTCGTTTATCTATTCTATCAAACGTTACCTACGCTAATAGAAAGCCACTTGGCTAGGGGGGCTGTACGTCCATCGCAAGTGGCTTGCCAGGCAGCAATGAGACATGGGCCATTGTGTGAACAGCAATTGATCGTGGCCTCCAGTTGTGCATTGCCTGCAATGGATCAGCATGGGCCATTGTGTACTGGGGCCATTATACGTCAATATCCGTCTAGGCACTAATGGCCGTTCCCAATATTCAAACTATGGTTAAAGATATCAGCTATCTCCGATAGCTAGTAAGGTTCTATCTATCGTAAGATAGAAAAGATATCGGGAACGGCCATTACTGGCTGTTATTGGGACGCCAAAACAAAAGATAGATAGCATTTACTATCTTTAGTATGTCAAACCGAAGATAGATACAATATTGGGACCGGCCATTAGGCAGTGATTTGGGCTCTTTCTAAAGATAATATATAAGAACGAACAAAATATTTAAACGATTAACAAATTATTTTAGTTCGTAGGTACATGCGTATTCGTTTCGTAGTTTCTTTATGTATATCACAATGGTTCATAAAATCATAAATATAAATATCTTTTTAGATTAACGCTATATTCACAGAATATATTACATTCGAAAAACATAACCCTCCTCTCGGCCCTCGGGGTCGGGTAAATAGTGTTGTCATCTACATAAATTTAAGAAATCCTTTTTTTATTCCATGTGTGAACTTTATAATACAAATAAATTACATTTATGTAAGCTCTAAGAATAATATTTATTTGAATACTGTAAATATTTTACAGAGGTAACTATTTTTTTTTCTCGTACCATAGACAATGAAAATAAGCGCTGATTTGCGCATGCACCAAAATCAAACTGTATTGATTGACGTATGTAATATTTTTGGCAACTGGCAACATAAATTTAGTTTTTGGTTTTCAGCCTCTCGGCAGCCATATTTTGTTATCCTTGCCAAAGTTCCTGTGGATTTTCCGTACAAAATGTTAAAATCGGCTTCGGGTGCTTTGGCAAATGTCCTGAGAAGGTCCTTGGTACCGGCTACCAATGTGTGTGCAGTGATTCCCTCAAGAAGGTCTCACGGAGGCCCCGTCGAGTCAGACGAAGAGTTCGATAGAAGGTAACCTGTCTGAAAATTTTGACGTTATGTAACTGATTATTGTAATGAATTGGTTGTGTTTGTGTTTTATTTGAAACATGTAATGGAATAGCTATAAGAATGTTGTATCCAGAAAGTTATTACATGTCCGTAATTTCCTAATCATTATACATACGTAATAGCGTAAAGATAGACAGCGTGAATCTAAGCCGGAAAATTTTATATTAAAGGCAAAATTAATATACAAAACTATTTGCTTCAGTTTTATGCAAGAAGAAAAGGATACTCTTTTAATTAGCACTTTTAAGTTATGACGTAAACATATCACTTAAGATTTGCTCTAATTAATTTCAGTATCTTATCTTTTTAACTTTTATTTCAGATATGAAGCCTTCTTCAATAGGAAAGACATTGACGGATGGGAAATCCGTAAAGGCATGAATGACTTGTGCGGTATGGACTTGGTCCCTGACCCCAAGATCATCATCGCTGCGATGCACGCCTGCAGGCGGGTGAACGACTACGCGCTCGCTGTGAGGTTTATTGAGGCCTGCAAAGACAAGTGCGGAGGCAAAGTAAACGAAATCTACCCATACATCATCCAGGAAATCAAGCCAACACTCACAGAGCTTGGAATTGAAACTCCAGAGGAACTTGGCTACGACAAGCCAGAATTAGCTTTAGAGAATGTGTACGAGATGTAAGGTTATTGGTGATAAGCTGTAGAAAATTTGTATAATAGTTTTGCTGTTGACTTATTTTATTTAATTGTGAGATACAAATATCAAAGTATTCTAGGTCCACCATATAAAATCGGCTGGCTTGTCTAATGTATTAAACATTAGCAAAATAGCATTGTAGTTTTATTGTTATTTTTTTTATAATTTCAGAATTTATCACACCTAAATATTAAATATTTGCAACAGAATTCTGTTTTATTGGTATATATTTCGATCCACAATTATTAATATTTTGAAAGAGATGAACTAAAACAGTAATTGTTAATTATTATACATTATATCATCACTATATTCAGAATCTCTGATAAGGATAATGACATATTATACCATGACATGAAGAACTTATTTTACAGTTTCATGACCTACTAAATACAATATAATAATATTTAAAGTATTGACATAATAGTATATTATATTCCAAACTAGCTGCTCAGCGCGGTTTCACCCCTGTAGCTCCACTCCTGTTGGTCGTAGCATGATGATATAATATAGCCTATTACCTTCCTCGATAAATGGGCTATCTAACACCGATAGAATTTTTCAAATCAGACCAGAAGTTCCCGAGATTAGTGCGTTCAAACAAACAAACAAACTCTTCAGCTTTATAATATTAGTATAGATTATATTATTCTTAACTACTATGACATTGTAAATAAATTGAGTTGAATCCATATTCATATAAAACTGAAAGTAGGTATGTACAGTAATCCAAAATTAATAATGCGCATGCAAATCTTCGCTAATTGTCGAAGACACTCGAATCATTGAATCGTAAGAGCCCTAAACAACGAACTTGCATTTTACACTTTGTTCAAAAGAAATAGAAGTCAATTCACAGTCATACACAATCAAAAACAAATCGGGCGGTAGGTGACGGTAGCCTGTCAGTCAAAAAACTCAAAAATCCGTCAGTTGTCTTTAAATATTGGTGGTGACTGCACGTGTTCTCTCTGTGTGGAATTATATAGAGCTGCTATTACATACCCTTCTTGGTTTTGTTTTTAAAGGTGAAATGAAATAAACGATGAAATGATTTACACAGGTGATGGCAGTAGGGAAAGTGAAAATGAAGAAGAGTTCCGATGTATCTAAAATGTCAGAAATAAAGACAATCCCTGATTTTGATTGTTTTTATTTTTATTTTTTTGTAATTGTCATAATATTGAAGAATGATCACTTTAAATACCTACTTTTGAACTGAGATTTTAATGATTAGATTTATATGGTTTAAATATATAAACCTGTGTTTGAAAACCATATTTTATACAATTTAAATTTTGTGTTATTTAACCTTCTTTTCTTCCATCATTAGACCAGTTTCAGTAAGAAACTTTAAAAGTACTATAAAATTTTCTAAGAAAATCAATCCAACAAAGATATTATTATATTATTCGCAATCGTGGGGTTATACTCGCTTATTAACTTACAAGGAATTATCAACACAAAATCGTTACTTACAAATACATATTAATCTCTTTTAGCACAAAACATATCTGTGGCATCTGGGAGAAACCTGTTAACTCCATTTTTGGCAAAATTTTGTTAGATACATGTTTGATAAGTACAGAAAGCGCAGATTTTTTTGATCCAGGCGTGATATCTCTACGACCACGGGAAGCAGGTGAAAAAAATGGTACACTCCTGTTAAATCCAAGATTTTTTGCTACAATCAAGATATATTATAATTATCATTAATATATCATAGTAACTTTTGATGCCAAACCTGATAACTAATATAACAAGTACATAAATGTTAATTCCAAGCTTTATGCCTATGGATGAAAACTTGTTAAGTCCCAGTTACCGCGTATGTACCAAAAAAATGAGATACCTACATGTTAATTATTGAAACTTATCAGATTTGGATTTATATTTCCAATTTGGTACATATAACGGTGACTACTAAATAACAAAAATACAGTGTTATTTTAATGTAAATATCTATTTATTTTCATTAATATTAATTATATTTTCAAAATAACCACTTTTAGCTTTAATACAAAGGCTAACGTTTCCTGAAGTTTTCGACGATTTTCCGTAGCTCCTCTTCAGATATTTTGTTCCACTCACGAGTAAGTGTTCCAGCCTTCAGCGCGTCTACACTTCTGTGTGAAGTTGCACAGGCCCTCGCCTCTAGAATTGACCATACGCTATAATCCATTTCATTAAGGTCTAATGAATAATTATAGAGGGCGTTGGGCTTGGAACTTATGAACTCTGGGAAATGGTCCATACACCACTGCTGCACATTTGAGGCCCTGTGAGATGGAGCAGAGTCCTGTTGAAAAGTCCACGGTTGGTCACCAAAGTGCTGCTGGCTCCAACGAAGATCTACACTCTCCAAAATATCGCGTCGGTATATTTCTTGATTCATTTTCACGAAACGAATTTTTTACGAAAACGAGAGGAGGTTTTCCTGTTGAGCAAATGCCACGGCAAACCATGACTGCATCAGGTTTTTACCGATGGTGGATAATTGATGTGGCTCCAGGGCGACTAGAAGAGTAAACTCTATCGTTTTGGAGGGTATGAGACTGTTCAATCGGAAAAATTTCTTCATCTGTGAAAAAAATATTTTTCCACGCTCCACCAGCGGAGCGCGCTTTCAGTAAGCGACATCTTTCAAGGCGTATTTTTTTATCTTTATCATCCAAATCGCTGCGCTTTTCGCAGCTTGTATGCTGTTAACTTGAGCTCATTTTTAACAACTCGTTGCAACGTTGAATACAACGTTACACCTAAATCTCAAGCCATTTTTATTACCTTGGCTTGTGGATTGCGGGTCAATCTTTATTTGACGATATGTCGAAGCCTAGGCATCCTCACAGTTCTTTTTCTGCCTCTTCCCGGAAGATCACCAAGATGGCCAAGCTCATCGTAGCGTTTAATAGCAGAAGAAACTAACTGCCGACTGATACCGAGAAGTCGCAGTATCTCGCACTGCCGCTTACCAGCCTCATATAAGGATATTATTGCAAACAATTACTATTTCTAATTTATTCTATTCACAAATAACTTTAAGTTGGCGCCAAATCATGTGAAAATAATTATTAAAAAATAAAAGCAACGCAAGTCCCATTTTTTAAATTTATTATTTTCAAATTTGTCAACGTAATTTAGAACCACCCTGTATATTACCTGTTATCTTTTGTATTGCATTGGCTCAAAAATCTACCCTCAAAGAAATCCACCACAAGTTTCTCGTGCCAGGTCACACTCATTTAGAGTGTGACGGTGATCATGCGTTGATAGAAAGATTTGTTAAAGAGTACAACCCGAATATTGCAGTTCCTCAGGATTGGGTGAATGATATAAAAATGACAAGCAAAAATTTATCGGTGAAATTTATGACACAAACCGAATTTTACGGTTTTTCGAAACTACTGACTAAGAATTTTGTCAAAAAAAATATTGACACTTCAAAACAATCTTTTGCTTGGAATAGTATTTTCTGGCTAAAATTTTTAAAAAAATCAGAGGAAGTAAGTTTTAAGTATTCATTGGAGAAATCAGAGCCTTTTAGGACATTTTCAATGAAAAGAAGAGGAAGGCAAAGTATCTGTTTAGAAACATTACGCCCTGAACAGGCATATGTAGGAGGATTGGCGATTGAAACCAAAAAGTTTAAAGATTTAATGGATCTTATGCAATTCATTGATCCAGTTTATCGCGATTTCTATTCTAATTTAAACCAATCAGCTTCTGTTTTGGAAAACTACTCAGATAGCGAAGAAGATTACGATTAGTATCCAAATGAGTGATTCTTTTGTTTTGGTATTTATTTGATATGTGCCTTTATTTAAATTTTTGTTGCATGTACACTCCTGTTAAGTCCATACTTTTATTAAAATTAGCCATAAGAGTGATTCCATTGTGAAATTAACTTATAAATAAAGAAATATAACAAAAATAACATAAAATTGTTTTAATTAAATGAATAGCAATGAAATAATCATTATTTTTATTTTGCTCATTTTGAGATAAGTCCATTCCACTGCCATATTTTTTTTTTGGTGAAAATCTGATAAGTCACATTATTCGCTAAACTACTGCGTCAATTTTGTAAACTGTACATGCAAAAAAAGGGTTAATATATGATATTTCATTATAATATGACATAATTCATTTATATCTTATATCCGATTTTTAGCAGCCAATAATATGTTAAATTGCTTCTCCTGAAAATTTAACTTTTTGGAGTTAACAGGTGTCTCCCAGATACCACAGATATAATTTAACACGTTCAGTGCCACCGACTCGCCCGGAGAGTCCACGTAAATTTTATTCCAGCGCCGTAGACTCGCCCGTCGAGTTCAATGTGTTTGCTATTTTTTTCCGAAATGCATGTGTATTTTCTGGTTAAAATGATACTGAAGACTAAATATACCCTAATCTAAAGAATTACGTGGTGGGCCGGGTGTGCAGACCCAGTTTATAATCGAAAGAAAATAAACTATTCTGCAATGCCTTGAACTCGCTAGGCGAGTTCACTGACATAGATTCTCAAACTTTTATTAATGAAATATCTATATGTACGGTTGATACTTTTATTTTCATTTTACCAAAAGTCACATTCACTCGTAAAACAACGGCGGATTGTGTTCTACACCTTGCAGGGGCTCGAATTTGGTGTTATTAAATAGGCAAAGGTTACCTTACACGCTACTTTATCACGCAATTGCCGACCTTATGTAAACACAATCCCATCAAAAACATCCTGTAAAAAACCCAAGTCTCGCAGCTCAGTCTTTCTACCGTCAAAAGTTGTGAGATCCATGTAATACCAAGTCGGTTAATCTATTTAGTGTCTACTTGAAGGACCTTCTGTCTTAAGTTATTACATAAGTTATTATCATGCCAATATTAAAAATATTTAACGTTTTAAACAAATAGATCGACTTGGACATCGCATGAAAACAAAATGAATATTACAATATTATATTAGATTCTTTAGTCTCTCGCGCTTCACGCGATTGAAACTCTCGTTCCTGTTGGTCGCTGGCCCGTCGTGCTGTGTAGTGTGATACATACTAATAATCAAATCAAGCGATGTCCAAGTCGATCTATTTGTTTAAAACGTTAAATATTTTTAATATTGGCATGATAATAACTTATGTAATAACTTAAGACAGAAGGTCCTTCAAGTAGACACTAAATAGATTAACCGACTTGGTATTACATGGATCTCACAACTTTTGACGGTAGAAAGACTGAGCTGCGAGACTTGGGTTTTTTACAGGATGTTTTTGATGGGATCTCACTTCTTTTTGTAGAGCCTTTCTTTTTGATACCATCTACTTCTAACGAATTTTGTTAAAGGTCTTATGATATTTTCTTATTTTTATATGTAGTCTTCCTCTTTTTCTTTTCCGGTACTACTTCTTGAGCTTCAGCCACAGTTTTTCTCAAAGCCCACTCCCTGTCTCTATGGGCTTTTCTCGGAGGCTTTGATGTCTCAATTTTTGACAAGTCTGGACGGTAAATACTTCTTAATCTGTTGTATTCACAAATTGATGATTCCTGGCTTTAATACTTCCAAAGTCGACATTAATGAGATGTAAACCGCCCAGACTTGTAACTCTCGAAAGTGCCACGTAAGCTTGACCGGATGTGAACACTGCAGAACCTATATCCATCAGCGCATTACTTAGGCTTAGGCCCTGACTTTTATGTATAGTTATAGCATAGGCTATACATATGGGAAATTGTTCGCGATGAACATAAGCTCTATTAATAATTTCAAATTTAGTTTTGACCGGACCAGGCTCGTATGCATTAGGTTCATTATTAAATGTGATATATATATTCTCTTAATTATTTTTGAATTTTCAGGATCAACCTTTACTTTTCGCACTATACCGATAGATCCATTGACTAAACCGAGACTCACGTCAATGTTTCGCCTTAACATGACTTTTGCGCCTATTTTTATAATTATGTTCTTTTCTAGACCTGCAGTCATAGAAGCATCGTCTTCATATTTTTTATACATTCACGAGCTCTTTTTGTTAGGTACCTGGGACAATCAATGCTATCTATAGCTATAAGATTTATTTCAGGATGTGGAAGAGATCTTAGCATTGCAGTATTTAATTGTTGACACATATTTTTTGTAGGCAATAAGCAAACGGTATCATCAGGAAGTTTCGAGAGGTGTTTAATTATTTCAGTTAATCTGTTTTCATTTGAATCGGACTTCCATTGCCGTCGAGTACAGGTCGGCGTCAATGTAGGGGTCTCCGTGCTCGTCACACGTATACACTTTGAACTCGTCCCAATGCGCTACCACATACTCCACTATAGCAAGTCTAATCTCATACGACGACTCAGTATTCCCATACATAGAGAATGACAAAGAATGAAATAGACACGAACCATCACCAGGTATACGGACAATCCGGTGTGGGCATGGATGGTCATTCACATACAGTATTTCCGAATCCATTGCGACTACTAGTACTGGTAGATATGCAAGATGTAAGAATACAATTAATACTTAAACGTAACTTTGGTCTCGTTATTTCGACCGACACTATTAAGTAATTATATTTGAAGACTAAGGTATTTATGTAAGTTCCTTAAAATTAACCAAACAACATCCCAATCGTAAGCAAATAATATCAGTAAACTAATGAGCAAGCCTTTTAGTCGTAAATGTAATTTATCAATCGAAATTATAAATGAAAATCGCAAACTTATAGGTTAGGTTTCGAGGCACATCCGAACAGCATGAGGCTCGCTCGAAGGCATTCACATTTCATTGTTCTGTCATTTTGGCGTATATTTTGCTTGTCAGTCATAGAGTAAAATAGAGGCCAGTCTGTCTGTAAGGAGGCTAGTCGCGCCAACAATTTATATATAACAGATTTAAATTATAATATATTGTTTTATTAGATTTTCGTACTTCAAGACATGTCCAATCATGTGTTTTTCATTACGTCGACCATTTTACAAGTAATAATGTTGTTCAGTTTCATGGGCTAAACACACCCTTACCCACCCTATACCCCCTCCCTTGCCTCATATGGTAGGTATACCTATCTACACCTATTAAATTTATAACCACCACCAACCACCAACTGCATAAATAACTTTGTAATCCCATATATTTATATGGGATTACAAAGTTATTGATGCAGTTGGTGTATTTGGAAAACTGGACCGAAATTACAAAATATTTAAGTTTTCCCATGATTAAGACACTAAACTCTATCAGTGTTATTACAAAAAAGTTAAGCGCATGTTGAACACGTGTTTAAAAATTTGTCTATTACAAAACCGTGTTTAACCCCTGATTAGTGTTAGACACTGTTTAAACACTGTTTAAATTTAGACACGAGTCAACGCTTGTCTAAAGTCCTATTTAACCTCAAAGTTACAGCTAAATAATTAAATCTGTGAGAGTGTGAGCTAGTAAATTATTAAAAACATCAATAACAATTGATCTAGGCTTATTTGATTTTATTGATGATATTGATATACTTACAAGATTTAGATTACATGGATAATTTTCGAGACAGTCAAGTGAATAGATATAATACACGAATAGATCCTTTTGAAACTTTTGATGATCTTAGGTTCAAAAGGATAACTAGATTTAGCAAAGGTTATGTAAATCGAATCTAAACATATAATAAATCTGTAGAAGGGTCAATTCTGTACATTGAAAATATTGAAAAAATAAATAGCAGAGGGTGTTACTGGATCGATACCAAACCCAAATAAGTGATTAAAAAATTTTTTGTCTGTCTGTCTGTCTGTATGTGAAGGCATCACGTGAAAAGTAATAATTCGATTTCAATGAAACTTGGTATAATTATACCTTATTAACCTGCCATAAAATAGGATATTTTTTATCCCGGAAAAATGTGTAGAAAAAAATCTTAATTTTTCCGCGCGGACGGAGTCGCGGGCGGAAACTAGTATACAATATAATAAAAGAAAATTTCCCTTACGATGCTCGCGGTCAAACTATAGATCAACAAGCACGTTCCATTTCTCCGAACTGTTGTTTGTTACATAACTTTAATTGTTCCAAAACTTATTAATAACAGCATATTCATTAAAATAGTACAAATATTCGCAGAATACAAGCAACCAAATATATAATAAGACTATTTAAACATAATTTTCTGCATAGGATCACGTAACTGATTTACTTAAAAAGGAACGTTATGGAATGAACTGCAGACATTTGAACGAAAGTTATGTAGTGTTGCTATTTTAAAATAACATTTGGCTGCCTAACGATGTTTTAGCTAATCAAAAGATAAACACTGTTTTGTAATAGAGAAAGTTAGACACATCTTTAGACAGAGTTTAAAGCTCTAAATGCTGTTTAACTAAACACGTGTTTAGACATTGTTTAACATCTTTTTTGTAATAACACTGTTTATGTATTCCAAATATGAAGCTTCTAAGTCTGCTAGAAGTGCCTTGGACTTTTGATGATCGGTGAGTCAGTGAGTGACAAAATTTAGAAACTTTAACAAGTTGTCATTCTTAAACTACTGGTTCAAATTGACTGAAATTTTAAATATTTCGTGTTTATACAATGCCGGATTAGTTACTGAAGATTCAGGTTTCTTGCTTTATCCACAACCGAATTATAGGGGGTCGAAAAAGGCCCGAATTGCTTCGAGAAAAGGATGGTACGGCCGTGCCGCTTTTTTTTTTGCTCGACTTGGCGGGGGCACTGCCGTGCCCCCAGATAAGGATAATAAATTGCATAGTTATTATTATGAAAAGCATTCCGAACCAATTCACATACTAACACGCAATTATCGAACTTATGTCAAAGTAATAAGGATTATGTAATAGTGACTTAACACTTGTGGAATATAATGTGCAAATAGTTGTCTATGAGCTATTTTATATTTATTATACTCGTACAAAGTTTGTTATCATTGCTCTTGTGAGTCAGAGGAACTGTTTAAGTAACCATTGTTGTAAGTATTGCTCTTTAAACTCAACTCTCGGTCTATTACTTTAAGAGTTATAATTGAAAGAGGATCCCTTCGTATTGTTAAATAAAAAAATGTGTGAAACTTGAAAAGATTGAGAGCCACTGCATAAATTACGAAACAAACTTACCTTTTCTTTTATCTATAGTGTTTCTTGCCATTTTTATATGTTAAATTACACCGTATGTTAGTAAAACTCTTTTTAATTGCGTTAAACACGTAACGTACACTGTCACGGCCACAAAAATAACAAAACATTGTTTTTACCCTAACGCAATGCCACTGAACTCGCCTGGCGAGTGATTCAATTCGTGTTGCAGCGCCGGGGACTCGCCTAGCGAGTCCAACGTAAAATGTATGCGGCATCCGAGAAAACATCGTGAAAATCGTAGTGGTAATGAAAGTGTTACTAAATTATGCATGAAGAATGCATTTAACCACTCTATATAGATATCATCTTCGGACGCTCCGGGAATATGACAGTTGCCGAACAGTGACGAAGATTTCTATGCGCATTATTACTTTTGGATTACTGTTTTAGACGAAACGTGACGGAACGTTACCTAAGTCATACGACAGGCGCCATACAAATGCTTAGCCAAGTGGCACTTTTGACAGGAGACTACGCCAATGGGCGTTCGATAGCAGCTAGCGTACCTACGCTATAAGAGCGTTTTCACATTGTCCGGTCCGATATCGGATATCGGGCGCCGATAGCCGATATCCGATATCGGAGGCTAAGTAAAATGTATGATTTAGGTACCTGTCTTTCACATTGTCCGGTCCGATATCGGATATCGGAGCCAACACCGATATTCCCGTGAACTATCGGACGATAATGTTCAGTGTTACCAACTCAATTTTCGAAAAGGTAGTATACCAACAGCAAAAAAAGCACTAGTTTGTGTATTTTCAGTCATTTCTAGGCGCTAAATGTAAAAAAAATCCTTTCATTTACTTTAAACCTTTTTATTAAGAAAACATTCATTTAAGTATTTAAAGGCATTAAAAATACTATTTTTACGGGAGCTACTTTAATACCGTCCTATAATATACGGCAATTGGCTGAACTGAAGTAAACAAAAATAGATTGCGTTCTTAAATTCAACCGTATCTTCGAAATATTAGTGTCTTTTATCTTTATTTACTCATTCTGCCTCGCTCCTCCTCCTACTTGGACTACTGTTGTGCTGTAAGCTGTTTATTGTATTGTTGTCATTGAGTCACAGATTTAGTGCTTTGTTTTAGCGCCGATATCAAACCTGTATAATAAATAGCACATCTAAATAATATTAAGTATAAAATAATATCAAATCTTTTTTATATTTTACTTTTCCAGCTATTTTGAAGTCGGTTTCTTTTTTGTAGTTATTTTTACTGTATGTACAACTACGATCTATCAGTTGAATTTTTTAAAATCAAACTCTTTTTATTGAAAAGAAAATTTACAATACGGCAATTTTGTTGAGTTTTCTCTAAAATTTCAGAATTAGAATGCGGCGACCTTACATTTTGTCAAGAACGCGCGGCGACTTTTGAGCATGTTTGGCTTGTTTACTATTTTGGTTGTCTGGGTTCGTGCTTAGGCCCCGTTTCCACCTGCAAGTAAACTCGCGGAAGTCTTGCATGAGTTACTTGCAATGTCGTTTACATATCCTGCAATTTATTGCTGCAATAAATGTCATGCAAGAAGCTCGCGCATCATACTATCGCAACTTATCGCGGAGGTGTTTACACACGATCTTGCGAGTGACGGGATAGGAATTACTGTTACAATTTTTCTATTCTATTTTGTGAAATAAATCGTATACTATAATTTATAATGTGTACTATTTAATGTAAAATGATCTAATGAACTAATGTAAATAATATATTGTTTAAATAATAACTTAGTTAAATTATAAAATTAGCATAATATAAATATATTGTATGCCAATTTGTTGGTGAATTGTGCGGACATGAAATTTATTATAAAAACTTTGTAACCACAACTCAACAAATAAATTTTCATTTCACTTCATTTTCAAAAAATAATCACATTATTCCATCTTAAGATCTCATATAATCCTATTGACTTTATAGTTTCTTCATTCTTCACAAGAGCATTCACGACTCATTAATTTCAAATAAACAAAAATCAAAAGCCATGTGGGCGATACTTGCAGCTTGCTGCGAGATATACGGAACTAGACCGATAAGCTGCGAGAACTGTCGCGAGTAGACGCAGTCATGTTTACACATGCTGTCGCAACTTCTCGCAAGAAGCGCTTGACAAACTGTCGCGACAGAACTTGCAACATAGTTTACACATGCAAGCTGCTGTCAGACAGACTGTCGGACAGTTCTTGCAGAAGTTTACTTGCAGGTGGAAACGGGGCCTTAGATTATTTAAATGGCTATATTATTATTAGTCTGTGGTACTACGTAGATAATTTACTATTCTGTGGTAGATAACAGCACCTACATTTGTAAATGTAATTTGAATTTATATTTGCCAGTTTCGTCGCTTTAATACTGAGTTGAATTTTATTTTATTTTATTTGTATAAGAACATAACAGTCGTACATGATTTAATATAAAAAAGTTCTAAAAATAATTCACTACGACCACACAACATGTTCTATTATTAAAAAAAGAAAAACAGCATATAAAAAAACAAGCCTCACAATGAAATTGAATATTGAAACTAGATTCTGACTCTGCAGAGGGTACAAATCCAAACTCCGCAGTCAGCAGATTAAACCGGTTTGAAAAACATAGTTTATTTATTACTATTTATTTTATTTAAAATAAAGTTTATTTTTTGTAACATAAATGCATCCACTGTTTTTTTTAATTCTCCATATATCTACTTTTCCAGTTTCTGGCAACACTCATGATATCGGGACGATATTATCGGATAATGTGAAAGGGCAAATTGTGTCCGATATCGGATATCGGCTATCGGCTTCCGATATCCGATATCGGACCGGACAATGTGAAAACGCTCGAACATCTTGTAGAAATCGAAACAAAATGGCGATTTTATAATCAGCTGTCGAAGTTTCGTGTTGTGTTTAGTGATTATAAAATTTTAGTTTTCATAAAATGCACGCTTTGAGACTTTTAAAAGCTGCGCACGATGAAGAACTTTGGCTCAGGCGCCAAAAAAGAAATGCGTCCAGACGGAGTTTAGAGACAATCAATGAAATGCCGGAACAATTGTTTCAGGAGCGTTTTAGGTTAAGTAAAAAAACTTTTAGCGAGCTTTGCTGCAGCCTACGTAACGAAACAAACATACGGGGGACTAAAGAAATTCCTTTGGAAGTAAAGGTAATCCACAGTTTCTTCACTGCGATTGTTTATAATTATTAGTGATGTCCGATATTTTAAATGCCCAATGAAAGGCATGTGTTGTGCATATCTATTAGGTACCTATATTACGTATCCTAATTCTACTTATATTCGTAGGTTCTTTGCGCTCTGAGTTTCTTCGCAACGGGATCCTATCAGAGAATTGTGGGTGTCACACAACATTTGCCACAACGCACTACAAGTAGATGCATTAGGCAAGTTGTGGAGGCACTCAACAGTCCTCGGATAGTGAAAAAATGGATAGTTTTCCCTCAAACACACCAAGAAAGAACAAGAATTCGACAAGAGTAAGTGTTTTTATTAATTTATTTATAACTTTCAATGTACAACTACGACATTGGGGCCTTCAAGAAAAGAGCTTATTTGTCCATAAAAGGCCGGCAAAGCACCTGCAACACTTCTTATGTTGCAAGTGTTTATTTCTTATGCTTAAGTTGCTTGCTCTGACATAAAAAAAAAAAAAACTTTCAATGTTTTGTACAATTTTAATAAATAACATAATCCTTTGCATTGAAGAAGGTTGGGCTAAACTGTACATTATAGGGCGTAGAGTTGAGAGTCGTAATTTTTTTTATGGTTAGCTATTGTCCTATGGAACCTAAATCTGAAATTTCACACCAAGGAAACTTTTAGTTTTTGAGTTACGAATTTTTGAAAATCGTAAAATTACTATAGAAAGTTACTCCATCTTGTTTTTGTTACGCATAATATTTATTGTTTTGTCAATGTCAACCTGACACACAGTACCTGCTTAGTGTGATTCATTTCAAGTACAACATTTCTAACCATTAAGTAGAGTAATTATAGGCCGCGCCTGTATGTCTGATTTTCATTCTGTGTTATGGATAGAGTAGTTTTCGAGGAAGGTTTTATAATTTGTTAAGCACATCTCTTTAGAGAAGATATTCGAAGCTCAATGATAATTTTGTTTAACTTTTTACGAAAAAAAAAAACGCTCCGAACTCGAAACAAGTTAGGTTAGGTTATGTTAGACTTTTTTTAAACAATCGAGCGGAGCGAGCGCATCGAGCGGAGCGTCTCGAATTGTTTTACGTGAAATGAATAGCCAAATTTGACACTTAATTTATTTTGTTTAACTTTTTACGAAAAAAAAACTCTCCGAACTCGAAACAAGTTAGGTTAGGTTATGTTAGACTTTTTTTAAACAATCGAGCGGAGCGAGCGCAGCGAGCGGAGCGTCTCGAATTGTTTTACGCCAAATTTGACATTGACAAAATAATAAATATGCGTAACAAAAACAAGATGGAGTAACTTTCTATAGTAATGTTCCGATTTTCAAAAATTCGTAACTCAAAAACTAAAAGTTTCCTTGGTGTGAAATTTCAGATTTGGGTTCCATAGGACAATAGCTAACCACAAAAAAATTGTCGACTCTCAACTCCACGCCCTATAATGTACAGTTTTACCATTGTCTTTGATTATAAAATGTGAATGTACCTAATTACAGATTTCAAAGGAAATTTCAATTGCCAGGGGTAATTGGATGCATAGATTGCACTCACATATCAATTGTAAAACTCCACATTGATGAACAGAATTATTTTAACAGAAAAGGATACCATTCCTTAAATGTGCAAATGGTAAGCTATTTTTCTTTGCATATGTATTATTAGTTAGTAAGCATTGTTTTTAATCATGTTTCATTAAAACAAAATAACAAAGCAACTGCAAATAGAATATTTTTTATAACTTAATTTTTTTTTTTTCAGATATGTGATGATAATTTAAAGATTATCAATGTCAATGCAAAATATGGTGGAGCCACGCATGATTCCTTCATATGGTCATCCAGTGAAGTGGAACCATACATGCGTGGACTTCATGAAAATGGTGAATTGACGTGGCTATTAGGTAAATCATTTAATTCCTACCTACTTCTACATATTTATCATAAAAATATTGGAGTTATAATTTATAAAGCTCTTTAACTACATTATTTGTTTAAGGTGATTCTGGATACCCACAGAGAGCGTGGCTGATGACACCAATTTTAAATGCCGAACCAGGTTCTCGAGCAGAGGTGTACACTACACGCCATTTACAGGCACGCAATTGTATTGAACGATGTTTTGGTGTATTGAAGGCTCGTTGGAGATGCTTGCTGAAGCATCGTACACTCCATTACCATCCTCGTGTTGCCAGTGAGGTAACTATTGCATGTTGTGTTCTGCACAATATTGCACTGGATGCTAAATTACCTCCCCCTAATAATATGGCTGAGCAACAAGAGGATGGTGATGAACCAAGTGTGGGGGTTGGACCCATTTCCAGCAACCAAGATGAGCTGATGAGTGGCAGAATAATGCTAAATAATTTAGTTAATAGATTAGTTTAGTAGGTTATTTTTGTATTTTTGTATTTTTTAAAGTGTGTTGTGTGTAGTTTTAATGTGTATTACTTTTAAGCCTAATTTAGTATGCCTGACCAAGTAGTTTTGTATAATATTTTTTCGCTCCTAAAACATTATTTTGTTTACCTACACAGATTTAAATAATGAAACTGCATTAGTTACAGTATATATTAATCCTTTTAAAGTTTCTGATAACTGCTCATATTTTAGTGCAGGTCATAGGTGAAAAAATTGATCATTGTTGCAGCCTCAACCTGTTTTTTATATTTTTAAGTTTGTAATTTTTATTATTGTATTTTTTGTTAGTATTTTAAAAAAGTGTGTACTGAATTAATGGTGGTATAAACTACTTAACTAATTAAGTAATAAAATATACTATTATTATGTATATATATGTTTTATTTAATATTCTTAAAACTAAAACAAACACTTAAAACTAATTAAGTACATATAAATCCTATAAAATTTAAAGATTAAAAAGTAAAACAACTAAAGACAGAGGACAGAAAATACTGTACTTAAACTATTAAATTAAAATATTAAAATCTAAAACAAACACTTAAAATAAATTAAGTACATATAAATCCTATTAAATTTAAAGATATATATAATAATAGTTTAAAAAAACTAAAAAACACGCTTTTTGCAAATTGAAAAATGGAATAATTTTATCAAATTAGTGTATTGTCATCGGTCCTCAATAAATCTACAAAGTTTGAACGAAATCTGGCCGTTTAAAGTGGGTCAAAATCGCGCCCAAAGAAGTCGGTTACAAACAAACATTCAAACATACAGGTGAAGCTAATAAAAAGCGTGTAAAAAGTAAAACAACTAAAGACTGAGGACAGAAAATACTGTACTTAAACTATTAAATTAAAAATTAAAATATTAAAATCTAAAACAAGCACTTAAAAAAAATAAAAAGAAAGGCACTAAATAATACACTTAAAACCCTATGAAAAAAAAATTAAGATGCGGGCCCTTGAGGCAATATCTCGAGCAACCTTTGCCCGATAACAGCTATTTGCTGCATCACCCTAGTTTGCTCGCGATTTGCCTCAACCTTTAGCGACTCCAGCCGCAGTCGCTCCATTTCTCTTTGGTGGAAAAGTTCCTCACGCTCCCTCTCACGTTCATGGAGAAGCTTTTCCCTTTCCCTTTCTCGCTCATGGAAAAGCTTCTCTCACGTCTCCTCCAGTGCAAGGCGTCGTTGTTCAGCCGCCACAAATTCTGTAGCGGCCCGGTCAAATGGCGTTAAGCCGCGATTCCTGCGAGCTCTCTGCATCCCATGTCGCGGCGAGGCAGTCGCAGATCGCGGTGACGCCGATGACCGTCGACCAGTGGGACGCGGAGGAGAACGCGGTAGAGGGGGCGGCGGACGTACTGGTGGTGGTGGTGGTGAGGGCTGTGGGTCTAGCAGTAGCGGTGATGCTGGCAATGTTGGAACACTTGCTGTTGAGTAATGAAAATAATGTTAAGGAGGCAAATATAATTCTGACTTCCACTTATATTATAAATTAGAAATGTTCATCCATTCCATCTGTTGAATAATATTCTCTAGGATACAAGCAAAGACTAATTTATTCAAGTCATTTAATGAATTATGTTCAATTATTATCGATTAAACTATATTATGACGATTGAAAACAGCTCCTAGAAGAAGGCTAATTTAATAAGTAAATAGAGTTTAATAAAACTTACTATTATAATTAAAATTCTCTAAGCCTACAGGAATTTCAATTTCCACATCTTCAGGAATGGGTTCTTCCCTTGGTACTGGTGGCGCCTGAAAAATATTTATTTTTATCAATATATTAGTTATTTATAACTTTTATCATATACTCTTAACACTTACAAATGTTACGATTAGGAATTGTTAGCTAAGTATTTTGTATAATTGATATAGATTTATAAAGAATAAAATATAATTAAAAGATATTTAATGTTCTCATCAACATTAAATATCTATTAATTATATTGTGATGGAATTACATTTTCAAACACTAGCTGTGCTCCGTAGTTTTACCTGCAGTGCTCTGCTCCTGTTGGTCTTAGCGAGATGATATATTATAGCCTATAACCTTCCTCGATAAGTGGGCTATCTAAAATCGAAAGAAATTTTCAAATCGGACCAGTATTTCCCGAGATTAGCGTGTTCAATCAAACAAACAAACTCTTCAGCTTTATTATATTAGTATAGATTTTCAAGCTGTTTATTTGTTTTATTTATTTAATACAATTCATTTTACACAAGTTGAAAGAGGCTTATATGTAATCTCTTTCAAAATAAATATCTATTATTGGCCATGCAAGTTACAGAGGAATTGGTGTGATACGTAAAGTTGCTATAATATAATAGTACTAACATTAAAGCCATGCTCTTGTATGCGAGCTTGACCAAGAACAGCAGTCTCTCCCAGTATGGCACAGACTCGGTCTTCCAAAACTGTTAGAGACAGCCTGCTGCTTGGACCACCACCAGTACCATTTGTGTGGTTGGAAATCAACATTTTCTTTTTTTTGTTTTAGTCTTCCAATCTGCCCAGACCTTTAGGTTTACATGTTGTGAGTTAAAGCGGTGCATGAAAAGGGCAATAGCAAAATAAATGAATAAATTAAAATATACAGCTATGTTAACAAGATGCAAGTAAATAGCAAAACAATTGAGAGTTTGCAATATACACTTAGGTTAACAACATGCAAGTTAATAGCAAAACAATTGAGAGTTTGCAATATACACTTAGGTTAACAAGATGCAAGTAAATAGCAAAACAATTGAGAGTTTGCAATATACACTTAGGTTAACAAGATGCAAGTGAATAGCAAAACAATTGAGAGTTTGCAATGTACACTTAGGTTAACAAGATGCAAGTTAATAGCAAAACAATTGAGAGTTTGAAATATACAGCTAGGTTAACAAGATGCAAGTTCAAACTTACTTTCTTCCACTTCTCTTGTGATTTGTGAACCCCACCACCAACTGAATTAAGTAATAATGTGAGCCTTGCCCACATTTGGTCGGCTTTTAGTCGACCCTGAGGTCCCCGCTGTGGTCGAGAGAGGTCACCATACCTATGGGTAACACACACCAATGAAGCACTTGGTATTAATGATTTCATTGTTTATTATAAAAATATTGAAGCAAGTTTGGAATCAAAACTGTATTTTTTTAATAGTACCTTTCCATGAACACAATATACAGATACATACAGTAAGGAAACTTCATACAAAATGTTCGAAATGGCTCCCCCCCCCCATAAAGCGTGTTTTCGAGGGTATTGAGGGGGATCGATAGTAGCGGGTGACACATGAACACATCCACAGATTTTGAATATAGTATGGAAAAAAGTTTAAAGTGATGTCATTTCACATTAAATAAATATCGATTGTTTCAGTTTGTAGCCCTTTCAATAAATATATATCTGTATCGTATCTGACTACAAGTTAAAAAGAGACTATTTTTTAATTTCTATAGATATGGCAGTATGAGTTTTAAATTATGTTGACATATTTTCTACCAAAATGATAGCTACAAATAGTACCTATTAGGAGTCCAGTCTGTTTAAAGACCGCATCTATTTTTTACGCAATCTAGAAGAGCACGAAAATCTAAAAAATGGAAACCTTAAAAAATCTTGTTTAAATTTAAGTGCATAATTACGTAAATATTAGGGAAGAAAAAGATAGATATTATAATAATAATTATTGTATTTTTATCGATACGTGACTTTACCACTTTGTCAAGCACTAAGCCTGTCAAACTATTTTCTTTTTCATCCTAAAACAAAAAGGTTATATAAAAGGAGGTTGGTTCTATGTTCGTATAATAATAATTTTAATTTATTTTTGCATATTTTGTGTTTTTTAATTTAATTTAATTTATCGTTTTAAAAATAATTTATTAGGTATACCTACATACAAGTATTGTTAATTCTGGTTTAAAATAATTATTGAATACTTATATGTATCATACAAATATCAAGCATTATAAATAATTTAGGTAGGTACCTACATTAAAATAGCCTTCGGCGTCCAAAAAAGACAAGATTTCGAAATATAGCACTGAAAAAAACGTACCTTTTTACTTTTACAAGGTATATATTTTATTGAGATTGTTTCTTCTTGTAAATTCATATTTAGGCTACACCATTTTTTTAATTTTAACGGGTTTTAATCTCAAAATTACCACAAAGTCAACTGTGAAAAAAAGCAAACAGAAATATACAGGCCGAATTGATAACCTCCTCCATTTTTGAAGTCGGTTAAATATCAAAAAGGTAACAGCCCTATAGCTATACGTCATAATTTCATCGCAGGGGCTTCTTTTTCCTAACTGTATGTACGTAGTGTCTGTCAACTGTGCCATGAATTCTATAAGAGCAGAAAATTGCTCCTGGCTGGCGCGCAGTCTCTCCATTTCTAAACTAGAAAAATAAGTACACATAAATAAATTAAATTTAAACCTTGAAGACATTATATCTTTTTATGCCTCATTGCAAATGCAAAATTAACTTACCTCTATTTGTATTTTTATAATTTAAAGCACAACCTGTATTTTTTAGTTCACTTCAAAAATTTTTTGACTTTTTACTTTTTCCGTTTTCGGAATTCGGCAGTTTAATTTGAATATTTTTCAACATTACTAATGTCAAACTGAATGACAGTTGACAGTTTGACGTACGCTGACTGACGTTAGAATTCGAAGCCATATAGACATTAGCGTACGATCCAATAGAATAAGCGTTCGCCAAGTTCTAATCCACTTGGCTACCTGTCGTTTATCGTATAGGTATATTAAGAAGAGCTGGAACGTCAACACATTTACACATTGCACATGTTAGGCCGGGAGATACTGACACAAAATTTCGGGTCATTTGTAACAGGATGGCGGTCTAGAGGGGTCTTACTTATCCGACGAGTGTGACTTACGCCCACGCGACTAGTCCGCCGGTACCAGCGTTCTGACCATCATTTTTCTTTTTGTCATTGCGTAATAAGACCTCTGTAGAACCGCCATTCTGTTACAAATGACCCGAAATTTTGTGTCAGTATCTCCCGGCCTATGTATGTGTCATATTTTGCAATTGTTTATAAATACAGGGTGATGTAATTGGTGTAGTACGAATATCTAAAAATCTATGAAGAATTTTGTGATACAGTAAATGGAAGAATTATATACTATTTTACAGTATTTAATAAAATCATTTAATTTTTTGTTCATTTTCATTAGAAATGTCAATTTTTCTCACCAAGGTGGAAATTGGGATGGTAAGGATCTTGTTAGAAAAATATAAATTTTGACTAAAATCGGCATTTTTTTTTCAAAAATCAAATTACTAATTAATAATCAAAGTTATCCACATTATTAAAAAAATAAGCCAAACTATACACAATTTTTACTTGATGCAATCCTCAAAGATCATGGACATAGTGTATTGCGCCTTCCACCGTACCATTCAGAACTCAACCCAATAAAGTTACTATGGGGCATAATTAAAGGGAAAGTAGCATCACAAAATGTGAACTTTAACTTGAAAACTGTGGAAGAATTATTTAGAAAGGAAGCAAATGCCATTAGTCTGGATATGTTTAGTGACGTTTGGAGAAAGACGCTAGAACATGAGGAAAAATATATTCAATTAGAACCAAAAGTAGATAATTACACTGACTCATTTATAATAACATTAAGAAATTCCGACGGCGAAACATCGAGTTCTTCGAGCGATGAAAGTTTCAGTGAAGTAGAAGATTACGATTATGATTAAATAGATTCTTCTTCTTCTCTATAGATACTGCTTTCTGAATTGGTGGTAAATGTTAAAACTGTTAAACTGTTATGACGATTCAAAAGTGCTTCTAGAAGAAGTCTAATAGTATAAATGTTTGAGTTTGAGTTTAAAACCAATAGTGTGAAAATTATACAATAAACATGTAATATATATTTGTTAGCGCGTATTCTGCCGTGATAACTAAGAATGCAGTAATCGCAAAATGGCGGTTTTGAGATAAACGCGCGAAAGACATTTTTACATATTTGAGGAAGATGTTTATATTTTATAGACCTTGAAATCTATCAATAAAATGGGAAAAAATACAAGCTTTACAAAGATAATTATCTTATATTTCATAAATTAGTATATCCATTAATAATGCGTATTATTGCGTTTAGGTTTAGCATCAGGACATGTGAAAATCACAGGATACTAAGTCTAAATACAGTACTTGCGCTCATTACTGCATTATGTTCTAGCGCATGTTGATTACTGCGTTATTGTTTAGTATTTAATACAGGTTTTTAATGACCGGAGCTAAGAAGATGTATACATATTAATATCTTCTCACTTTTACACAGATTTAAAAAAATGCTCTACGGTTGAAACCTACTGCGGGGATATCAAAATAAAACAATTTGTAGAAGAAAATTTAGTTTAATTAAGACAACATTTATTTTAACATCAGTTAAACTGACATGTATATATTTATTTAATAGTAGGAACAATATATATACTTTTCGGACTCTATATTTATTATTTACGGCATGACTGGAATCAGTTGTAGGTGTTTCATGATATAAATTGTTATCTTGGGGCCTTTTGTAGAATGGTTCTTCTATTCCAAATGTCATCTGTTAGCGATATATCCATCAAAGAACTTGGGAAGGTTTCATCACATAACAGACTAAATGATTCATCTTTCTGATTTGAATTAAATTCTGTAGAAGTAGAAGGTTCTGTTTGACGATCCAGCTTACCCAGCACCATGTCTAACATGCTTCTTCCGCGGGAATTTTTGGCAGACATTATGAAGAGAAAATGTTCTGAAATAAATCTAGGTACATTGATTAAGTAGGAAATATTTATAGTAATAATAAAATTTAAGCTATATATCATCATCACACTTAGAAGCTGAGCAATAAGCAAAAACGCGTTAGAATCCGCGGGCGCCACATAAATATTCTTAATTCTTATACGTACAATCTACTGTAAACTACCTACCTAATCGGAACTAGATTTATCTAATAGATACCTAAAGTTACCTATCGTTGGAAATATTAAGTACAGTCAGCGTGAAAATGATCTGAAGAACAAAAATTCAATTTTATCTTAGCACTCATACTTTAGAGTCTAAAGTATGAGTCTAAAGTTTAGACTCACACTATTCAAATTTTTCTTAGCATTCAAAGTACCAAAAACATCTTAGCGTACGCTGTTTTTGGTACGTTGAATGCTAAGAACAATTTGAATAGTGTGAGTGCTAAGATAAAATTGAATTTTTGTATTTCAGATCATTTTGACCACTTCGTACGCTCAGATTTTTCTGATGCTGGCTGTACCTACATATTACGATTTTAATATTTCTGTCAGATAGGTAACTTTATGTATCTTTTAGGTATACGAGTATGCAAACAAAGTTATTGAAAACCTACAGAGTACAGTACTCCCAAACTGATAACATAGAAAAATTCGTCACTGTTCGGCAACTGTCATATTACCCGAGCCTCCGAAGATGATATGTTTAAAGTGGTTAACCCTAGAACACTAACCTTATTTTTCGACGTTTAATACTAACCTTCGTCGTTCCGACTACGCTTTTTATTGGAGGGGATTAAGGGGTTTAATTAAAAAAATATATTTGTAGTTATGTTTTTATTTTAATGACAATGTATTAATCTACATATAAAAATATTAAAATGCTTATATTAACATATTTTTAATTCAAACAGTCATCAAAATGAGATCATAGTTTACACGCTTTATGAAAATTCTTAAAATTTTAGAAAAATTTGTACATATAATATATACCACTAGATTGCTCGAAATAAACTATAAATTACAAAAATAATATCTGAAAAATTAATAAAAAATATATTTTTGATAATAGCTTAGGATCTAAAACATTTGTGACACACATCAAGTTTGTGTTCCCCACACAACGATTTTTTGCACTTAGTGCACCTATTTTTAGTTTACCTTTGCTTTACGGAGGGACATATAGCATATATGTTTCTTTTATTTTGCTGTGGAGGGACATTAGCAGCATTACTTTGCTCTGTCTCATTTATAACATTCACATTACTTCTTCCTGGCATTAAAATTTATGTGATTGAGTCCCGCAGAGTATCAGTAATGTCATCAGTAATTATAACTGAAAAACATGGAAGAGGATAAAATATCTTGAAAAACCGTACAGGCCCTCGTGTTATGTATATACATATGTTCCTAGAAGGTCTTCTGCTTTGTGACCTTGACTGTTGTGGTGCCCATATGTGTTTATCTTTTCCAAGAAGAATGGTACGCGATGGTCTTATAATCAAATCACTAGGGTCAGCTGAAGTGCTACGTTTTTCGTCTTCAATGGAACGTGGGCAGATGTATTACTACTTGCCTCATAATCTTGATCTGGAAATTTCTCTTTATTTACAATAGAAACTTCATCATCACCCACTCCATTTCATGCCTCATCAGCCTCAATGTGGTCTTCAGGCTCTCTCGCAGATGAATTCCTCGTCACTTTCGACTTCTAATAATAACATATGCATCGTATCTAAAAAATAAAATAATAGGCACCATTATAAAAGATAAAATAACGTAATTTTAACTTATCTAAATAGTACGAAAAGTTATGTTAATACTAACCTTCGTCGATGTGACGAGCCATGGTTGCTGGTACAGCGCGTGTGGACCTTCCACGCACAAAACACTACCGTCCATCGCAAAAGCAACGGGTCGGCTGAGATTAGCTGAAGTTAGAAAACCATACGGTCGCGCGCGTAAAAGTTATAGCGATTTTTTTGGTGACGCGTCGTCGAATAGACGAAGGTTAGTAATCTAGGGTTAAATGTATTTTCTTTATGCATAGTTTATTAGAATTATGAGTTTTATTGTGATTTTATGGAAAAATAGATAAGTAACGAAATTTGTTTCGATAATTCAATGTAAGTTAATAGCGAGGATAAGCCACACAATTGCGAATATATATTTGTTGTATTGATTTACTCAGAAAATTATATACTTAGAACTATTAAAGTGTCTTACTGAAGCTGGCGTCATGATGGATGTATGGAAGGTTAATATAAGACAAAGTTTATATTTGAAAACATGATTTTCAAACACTGCTCTATATTTAAATTGCAGAAATCTAATCATTATAATCTCAGTCCAAAGGATTTACAGAATCAGGGGTTATCTCTATTTCTTGTATATTATATCGTAGAATGATCAGAGCTTTCATTATGCTCTTATTCATTTTCACTTTCCCCACTGCTATCTGCTACCTGTGTAAATAATCATTTTATCGGACAATTCAACTTTGAAACAAAACTAAGAAGGGTATGTAACAGCAGCTCTATATGATTCCATCACCACCAATATATAAAGACGATTGACGGATTTTTTAATTTTTGGACTGACAGGCTACCGTCACCTATCGCCTGAACTGTTTTCGATTGTGTATGACTCTGAATTGACTCCTATTTCTTTCAAACAAGGTGCAAGATGCAAGTGCATTGTTTGGAGCACTTACGATTCAATGATTCGGGGTGATTCGGGTATTCCTGGAAATACGATAATTAGCGAAGATCTGCATGCGCATTATTAATTTTGGAGTACTGTACCTACATATTTATACCTAGTAAGATGCATTTGTAGTCCTGTATTTTTAGGTTATAAAAAACTAAAATCTGACTTGTCACGTCAGATGATAGCTTTTTTATTTCAAGGTCATAATGCTATGTAATACATAATACAATATATATAAAGATAGACTTTAATTTATAACAACTCACCAAAATTTCGTTCCTTAAAAAACAAACAGCGCGCCGGAGCAGCACACGTGCCGCACGTTTCACTTCACCGAACGACGACGACGCACAGATTTGCTTCAACAAAACGCAGCACTGTATCGTACGGTTACGATCTCGCGAACTTTTACTACACACAAATGCAGTAATGTGGAGAGCTGCGTTTTGACGTAGCAATTGGTCTACAGACACTAGAATAAAATGTTACAGTAATAGCTATTACTGCACTTTGTTTTAGGGTATATTAACAATTACTGCATTATTTTTTAGCAAATGTTTAATACGGCGCTTTTTCTTATCATTGATATAGTTTTCATGTAAGTACTGCAAAAATGGGTAGCTAAAAAACATACTTCCGGGTACTTTTTTTATGAAATTATTTTTTTTTTATGTTAATAAACCCCTTGGGATCCCATTTCTTGCAAAAAGTAAAAATCCCAAAAATGTCGATTACTGCATTCTTTGTTATCAGGGCAGTATTATTACGTACTTACTACAAAATATATAATGTGGAGGAAGGAAGGTGGAATTCCTCCATCGAAAAAGGGAGGATCCTCGACCAGTCAAAAAAGAAGGAAAGTTGTATATATATCTCTGTAGCGAAAACATTTCGCTTGCGCGATTCAGAGCGAGGTGTCGCTACAATAATATTTCTTAGATATTTTTACTCGACCAAAGTCAGGACAAGACTGCTCCGCAACTGCAGAAGACGTCCGTTATTTAAATCATTATCAAAACAACCATCCGTGTGTTGGGACTTGGGAGTGAGCGCACGTGTTATTTGTATTGTTTTTGTGACCTGAAATTTAATTATTATTTGATAATTGAATGATTATTAATACTTTTATCCAATTGATTATTTTTAGAATAAATAATTAAGTTCATCAATTGATTTACTTTTAAATTATAATTTTACAGGTAAATTATGAGAGCTTTCATAATTATATTTGCATATATTTATCTACTACAAGTTTCATTTTAGACTTGATTTTACAATTCAAGTCTAAAATGAAACTAGAGTCGCATTTATTTTTGAACATACTGTAAGTGAAATTGCATAAGTGTGAGTACTGTGAACATGCCAGCTTTCCTTAATTGACCGATATTCGATAAGGCGTCAACGTTTGTAGAAAGAGAAACGCTATAAATCGTATGCCACTTGGCTAGGGGGGCTGGTAATTTTAATATGTTCTATGAATAGGGCCGTAGTAGGAGATGATATAACCTAATACAGAGTTACCTGGAAATAACTACCACCGTAATAGGAAAACTACTCCTTTTTTTTAACCGACTTCAAAAAAAAGGAGGAGACGAAAGAAGGAAACGAGAGCGCGGAAAGAGCGACAAAGAAGCACAATCGGACGTTGTCACGTTCAATTATCGTCAGTAAACCGACTTTACAGACAACCAATTTTTTTTTTTTTTATGTATGTACACCGATTACTCCGAGGTTTCTGAACCGATTTACGTGATTCTTTTTTTGTTCGATGCGGGATGGTGTCGAATTGGTCCCATAAAAATTTTATTCGGATAGGCCCAGTAAGTTTTTATTTTATGAGCATTTTTGTCTGCATTTGTAAATGTTGCAAGTGCAAGTTTAAAGTCGGTTGTTTTTAACGCAGTTATCATTATAATCCTAATTCGGACCCATCAAAAATTCGATAAACAAGAGAATGTAAATGCTTTATCAAACGATAACAGTTTTTTGGCTCATAGAGCAGGCTCCAAGGAGATGTTCGTTTGCATAAATAGCGGACCTAAATCTGACTTCTGATATATATTGTATAGATCCCAGACATCTTATAGACAGATGTTGCCAACCAGTTTTGTGGTCCCCTTCCCCGCACCCCGGTAATTAAATATGGCATACAAAGAAAAAAATAAACATTTCCAAAACATGCCGCGTGGGGTATCAAATGAAAGAGCTTATTGAGTAGATCACGAATATATAGCATACTATAACATTTCTTACACTTTCTCTAAGATTTTTTAGAAAATTTACGAAAATGGTCCATTTTTGAGTTAACTTTAAACCACTATAGATTGAAAACTCATGAATATATTTTTTAAATTATTATTTTAAATAATTAACAATAGTCCATTGTTTTTATTTTAGGTTTAAAAACATTCATCCACCGCCACGTGTTTGTTGTTTTTGTTCATAACACCCGTGACCTACTTAGCTTTTTCTCTTAAAATACGGTATAAAAAGTTATAAGCTTTGTGTAGGAGGGTGTATAAAGTATTTGGGCACACAGTTCAACACAAAACAAGGTGTAAGCGAAAGGGGGAAAGTGCAGTTTTGGCGGAGAAAGTTCTGTTTATAGGTTAAAAACACTTTTGTGTCTAACTTCGCCAATTTAGCTCCGATTTCCCCGGAACAAAAACCAAAGGCTTTGTTTTGATAAGACGCGTCTATTTACACCATTATCTTTCACCATACACTGAGTAAAGGGGGATTGTCACCGCCCGACTTACCAAAAATTGATTGTTTTTCTTGATTTATGGGTCCAAAAAATCCGAAAATTTGCACAAACACTCTTCTCACAAACACACACAACACTGCAGTTCCAGTTCTCGAAGTCCCCGATATAAATCGGGACTTTCCAGCGATGTCGTAATTTTTGTTAATATCGTGAAAATTTCTTTTGGCTATAACTTTCCACTGTCTGATCCGATTTAAAATCCGTTTTCGCGTCCGTATTCTGCGTTTTAGCGCGCATCCATTGGTATATAACACTAATGTGTAAGTTGTACAAATACCACTTTTCTAAAAAACAATGTTAGGAGCGATGCGATTTCGCTGTCAACGGGTCGCGTTCGGGCAAATGACTCGGTCAGGTTAGGTTAGGTTAGGTTAGGTTAGGTTAGGTTAGGTTACAAGGGGAGGGGCTGAAAGGCCGGTCTGTCGTCTGACGACATGATTGGTTCGACGGCCAGGGATCCATATAGCTGGCTGGCTGGCTTGAAGGCAGGCTGGCCGGGCTGGCTGGAACCGGCTGGTCACACCGGCTGCCTCGCTGGCTGGCTAGGGGGCCGGCTGGCAGGCTGGCTGAAACCGGCTGCCCCACCGGTTGGCTGGCTGGCTGCTTTGAGCCGCGGCGGCTGGCTGGCATGCTGTCACCGGCTGGTTGTCCGGCTGGCTGGCTGGCTGGCTGGATGGCTGGCTAGCTGGCTAGGATCCTCCGGGGGGCCAGGATTGGCTCAGGTGCCGTTGTGGTACGGCGAGGTATGGCGGCTAGTGGTCGCGGCCTGGCAATTTGGCTGGGCAAAATGGGGTTGGAAGGTCGATTGGGCCTCGTTTGGGTCTCGTTCCGACCGACTGGCAGGGGGCTGCGCTTTGCGGCGGTGGATGGCGGCCAGAGGCCGCGCGCGTTGTTTTTTGTTGGTAGTCTAACTACCAACAAAACAGGGGGCGGGATCCCGACGCGTCACTTTTGTGACACGCGGTGACTCCTGTAGGTGGGTGTAGGGCGGCGGCTGTCCTGTGACAGCCGTCTGCCAACTCGTAATCCGGTCCGTGGGGCCGGACCGAGGGCCGCCACCTCTGGTGTGAGGTGGGGGCTGCGAGGGAAACCTCTATAAAAGTGCGCCGGAGGGTCCTTCGACGCGTGAATCACGTTTCAGAGGGCCTTTCGGCACGCGCCCTTCGGCCGGTCGATGCTGGGGTCGAGGGTTTGGGGAACGCCGATGATGGAACGGGGAACAATCCATCATCGGCGAGCGGGTGGCGTGAGCTCGTGTACAGCTTGCGCCGCCCCGGGGTGGGCATTTGGTGGAGGGCCTGGAAACGGGCAAGTGGCGGAGGGCCTGGAAACGGGCAACTGCTGGGCGGGACATGCGGAAGATTGCGAATGTGTACCCGCATCCCGTCTAAAGCAGCGCGTTGGTACACGGTGGGGTTTTAGTCGGTAGGAATCCGACATAACCCACGGCTTCTTCCCCGGGAGCCTTGGGTATCTTAGGCAAGATTTCCCCACTTGAAAAAAAAAAAAAAAAAAAAGGTTAGGTTAGGTTAGGTTAGGTTAGGTTAGGTTAGGTTAGGTTAGGTTAGGTTAGGTTAGGTTAGGTTAGTTTAGGTTAGGTTAGGTTAGCCGTTCTAGATATCTGCCGCGTGTCTAGATATCCAAAAATCGCAATTTTTAAGACTGACTGACTTATAGATATATACAAAACCTAACCCACTTCCAGATGACCTAGAAAGTTCAAATTTTGTAATCAACTAGGTAATAGTGAGTGTACAAAGGAAAAAATCAGAAAATACTGAATTTATTTGTATTTAATTTTTTTTTCAATGACATTAATTTTGTTTGTATGGAAAAATGGAAAAGTTTATAGAAATAGAAAATATTATATTCACCTTACTAGTCTTAAAAAATAGATCAAAACTAGTCAGTGGCCGAAAAAAATTTTGAAATCCATCAATAAATGACTGAGATATAGATTATTGAAGTTTAGATATTTTAGCGCGAAACATCTGTAGATTCGATGCGCATCTGACATCACACTCACTCGCACTAGTATCGCTAGGGCAGGTTACTTCGATTGCATGATTTCTTTATTCAAAACTGTTATTAAACGTAAAATAAAAGAAAATTGTAATAAAAATATTGCTCGTACAGTTAAAAATAATATTATATAATTTTACATAATATTCACATTAATTATTTATTCTTTATTTATGAGTGTTTAGTTTAGTTTGAATTTCAGTGTACCTAATGGAAGAAGGCTTCGTCGAGGGTCGAAATGATTTAATTTGCGTAATATTAATATAAGTGAAACATCTTTAGGCGCGTTTAGAGTAAAATTTTAATAAAAATTATAAATATATAGATATACTACACATTTTTTTTCTTTTTCACACACACACACACACACACACACACACACACACACACACACACACACACACACACACACACACACACACACACACACACACACACACACACGCTCACACATATACACACACAAACATTTAAGCGCTTTCCACTTACCTTTATTTGTTATTTTTAAAATTTTCTTTTGTATAACGTAGGTAACTATACTGTTACGAAATTAATGGGAGAAGCCACTGGCTCCTGAGACACAGTATTTAACTAATTCAGGAGCCTATGGATTCATATATAAGCTGTACCTATATTTTTTTTTATGACAATAAAGTTAAAAAAAAAAAAATTCAAGATCGCGTCATGGCAATACCGTAACGTCATGGAGTAAGGCGACGATTCTTCTACAACGATCTTTTTGCATCTTGGTAATAGTGGTAGGTAATAGTGTGTGTACAAATTCACACTGAATGTTTAGAAAATCATGTAATATTTTAAACAGAAAACGAGTTTAAAAAATTGCAGATAATGCCGGGGCAATGTGCGCTGACATTCATAACATACAAGAAAATATAGAAAATAATACTAAACAAACCATACAGAGAAACCGCAAGAAAAAATAAAAAAAAATCGTAGGTATATAAAAAGTATTATATTCATAAAGTAAATCAAATTTGCAGAGTAATTTTCTGTACAAAAAGTAATGATATCCCACCAAAAACATAAATGTAAAAATTGGAGCCGAGTTCAATCGTTGACTTAATTTGCCAAAAAAAGAAATGAGATCTAAATGTGTGCCAAGTTCTGCAGACAGTCCAGAAATTTATTTACAAAGAAGATGTATTAAGTTTGTAGGGGTTTTGCTGACTTACAAAACACATAATGTAATAATAAATGTTATGTATTATATTCAGTGTGAAACTCAAAATTGTCGTTGCCGGACGTTTACGCCGCGCACAATAAATATGCATGCTTCGTAAGCGAGTATTTTATTTAGTACACCTAAACACCTAAAGTGGTGACCCCGCGTTCGTCGCGCATACAAGTTCGCGTCGCGAGAATTATTTAATGTATAAATGGCACATCCCTGATGACACACTACGGATTCTGTGGCGAGGACATCTGCCCAACACTGTACGAGCTGTTCTCGCGGTTTCGGATACCAGATCTCTCGACAGTTTAGCTGCCATCGCAGACAACGTTTTGGAGTCTACACAAAGCGTCAGTAGCGTCGATGAAGTAACACAAAAGCAGCATCAGCCTTCTACGAGTGCGACTAACATGGATACGGAGCTCATAATGGCGGAAATCGCCAAGCTGACCCTCAAAGTGGCCAACTTGGAGAGATCCAGACCAGCACAGCGATGGAACTACCGTGGATGTTCACATTCTCAGAGTCGTAACCGTACACACTCAGCATCTCGACGAAGTCCAAACAGTCCAGGCTGGCTTTGCTTTTACCATCATCGTTTCCGGGACAACGCACGGAACTGTAAGGAGCCCTGCGCGTGGAAGGTCAAGGAAAACTAACCAAGGTGCAGCCTGCGGCGGAAGTCTGCACCATCCAACCCTGTAACCGCCTACGCATCACCGACATAAATAGTGGTTTAAAGTTTTTAATTGACACTGGTGCGAATATCTCTGTTTTGCCAATAGGTAAACGATATCAAACAAGTAAGTGTAGTGATTATAAATTATTCGCAGCAAATGGTACTGAAATAAAAACCTACGGTACTAAATCCTTAGTTCTAAATTTAAAGTTAAGGCGACCATATCGGTGGGATTTCGTGATTGCTGACGTGAAACAACCAATTTTAGGAGCAGATTTTTTAAGTTATTATAAGTTACTAGTTGATGTCAGCTCACGAAAACTCATTGATCAAATTACAGATTTAAAAGTAATAGGTTCGATTGTTTGCGTCACTGAGCCATCCGTACTATCATTTAGTGTAGGGCATCCATATTATAATTTGTTACGGGACTTTCCCAATTTAACTAAACCTATATCATTTTTAAATTTGCCACCTAGTTCTATACAACATTGTATAGAAACTACCGGACCTCCGGTATATGCTAGGGCGAGACCGTTACCTCCAGATAAGTATAAACTCGTAAAGAAAGAATTTGAAAAGATGCAAGAGCTAGGTATATGTCGTCAATCTAAAAGCGCTTGGGCAAGTCCTCTCCATGTAGTTACTAAGAAAAATGGAGAAATTAGGCCTTGTGGTGACTATCGCAGGCTCAACGCAATCACCAAGCCGGATCGTTACCCTATTCCCCGTCTCCAGGACTTTACGTACATCTTAGCAGGTAAGACTTGTTTTTCTAAAATTGACATAAATAGAGCATACCATTTTATAGAAACTGCACCTGAAGACGTAGAGAAAACAGCAATTATTACACCATTCGGACTATTTGAATTTCCAAGGATGACTTTTGGTTTATGTAATGCAGCCCAAACATTTCAGAGATTCATGGACACCGTATTCAATGGCCTAGATTTTATTTTTAATTATATTGATGACGCCTTGATCGCTAGCGAAAATGAAACCCAACACCTTGAGCACTTGCGTATTGTTTTTCAACGTTTATCGCAAAATAATATTACAATTGCACACATGCAAGAAGGTCATAAAGAAATGGTTACATACGCTGTCTTTTGAAGAAACCGAACAATTACTTAAAGGACCACTGAGCTGACACACACTATAACAATATGCCTTCACTCACAAACAATGACACACACACACAAACACACACTCACTCACACACACACACACGTAAACACACACACACACTATCACGAACACGCGTGCTGCAAACCGCAAAATAATGTACTTTGTTTTTCTTTTATTTTTTTTTAATAATTGTATTAACTTCCATTACATTAGATTATTTGCCCACTTGTTAACTTTCTACTGTCCATAACATATGTATATAACCAAGAAGCGCAACTCAGGGTCCCAAGACACAAGTATTTCACTTAGTTTGGGACCCACTGTCGTACATTAATTGTAAATCATATAATGGACAAATAAATTTATTTCATTTCATTTCATTTCATTTATTTCATTTCATTAATTAATTTAAATAAATGTTCTTTCGGACAGTCTCAGCTTGAATATTTAGGTTTTTACGTTTCAAAGGATGGAATTCGACCTTCTGAAGATAAAGTTAAAACGATAATAGATTATCCTAGACCTGAAACCGTATCAGGATTACGTCGTTTTACCGGTATGGTTAATTTTTATCGTGCTCATTTACCGCACGCCGCGTCATATCAGGCAATTTTTAATAGGTATTTAGGGAGTACTAAAAAGAACGACCAAAGCAAAATTGATTGGTCACAGGAAGCAATCGAAGCGTTTGAACAATGTAAGACAGGTCTTAAACAGGCCGCTACATTGGCTCATCCACGAGTAGATTCAAATTTAGCTTTAATGACTGATGCATCAGATACTTGCGTAGGAGCCGTCTTGCAGCAACAGGTTAATGGCTGTTGGCAACCCTTAGGATATTTTTCAAAAAAGTTAACTAATGCACAGCAAAAATACTCTACGTATGATCAAGAGTTACTTGCGATTTATTTAGCAATTAAGCATTTTCGAAAATTATTTGAAGGACGACGCATTACTGTTTTTACGGACCATAAACCTCTAACATACGCATTTTTAAAATTAGGTAAAGAATCTAATGAAACACCGAGGAGAATACGACACTTAATTTATATCAGCGAATTTACAACGGATATACAACATATTACTGGCAAAAATAATATAGTAGCCGATTCTTTGTCACGAATAGAAACAATATATTTTCCTACCGTTTTAGATTATAATGAATTAGCAGAATCGCAATCAACGGACGACTATTTGACGAATAATAACACAAAGTTATTAAAGAAAATGTTTATACCTCCTTGTAATAAAGCGATTTTTTGTGATTTCTCGACAGGTATTGCTCGACCTTATTTAACAGATAAATTTAGACGTATAGCTTTTAACAGTATACACAATATCAGCCATCCAGGAGTTCGAGCTACCCGAAAATTAGTTACGGAAAAGTTTTATTGGCCAAAAATGAATTCCGACATTAATTTATGGTCAAAAACGTGTCTGGAATGTCAACGTTCTAAGATAGATAGACATTCAGTCGCTGACTTAGGTAAATTTCCAAATGCTGATCGGTTCGAACATATTCATATCGATATAATAGGTCCATTACCCATAACAGAAGATGGATATAGATACTGTTTAACTGTCATTGATCGATACACACGCTGGCCCGAGGCTTTACCTATTCGTGATATTACCGCCGAGACAGTAGCAAAATTTTTATACGAAAATTGGATATGTCGCTATGGTTGTCCAATCAGACTCACGAGTGATCAAGGTCGGCAATTTGAGAGTTCATTGTTTAGGGAACTTATGAATTTACTAGGTATAAATAGGATTCGTACGACTAGTTATCATCCTCAGGCAAACGGCGCTGTAGAACGCTGGCATAGGACACTCAAAGCAGCGCTTATGGCACGTTTATCAAGTAAATCATGGGTTCAGGAGTTGCCCACAGTTCTTTTAGGTTTACGAGCCGCGTATAGAAGCGATTCTGGAGTTTCAGCTGCTCAACTAACCTTCGGGCGAACCCTACGGTTACCCGGAGATTTTTATGACAGCATGAAAAATACTACATCATTAGAACCTTCCGAATATATAAAACAAATACAGAGTCACGTTAAGTCATTACAACCAGTTCCCGAATCTCATAGTAATACTCGTTCATTTTTTGTTCATCCCGAGCTTTCCAAAGTAAATTTCGTTTTTGTACGGGATGACTCAGTGCGTAAACCTTTGAAACCACCCTATGACGGTCCTTACCGCGTAGTGGAAAGGAGGTCCAAGGTTTACATAGTGCAATTACCAAATCGGCAAGCTGCAATCTCGATAGACCGACTCAAACCAGCGTACGTATTAGCCGAAAATGAATCAAAGAGTACTGAATCGAAAAATACCCCTGAACCTCCCGTTTCACCAGAAATTGAACCCACGACCTCAGTTCGAAGAACCCGTTCCGGTCGTGTCATTAAACCCACAGTCCGTTTTAATATATAAGTTTAAGTATGTTATCCACTAAATACGTTAATAGCTGTTACTATATGATTTTATACCCTATGTAGCTCTATAAACCAAGTATCGCATTAGATTTATGTTTAGTGTAACATAGCCGTAAGTTTCACAATCCCACAAAATTGCACCGTAAACATATTATATTGTATAAACATATTACGTTAATTAGATTTTACCTTATTGTTTACAAAAATTTTAATTCTATATTGTATTTTATTTTGTTTTTGTTTCGCAATTGTAACTTATTATGTGTATCGTACTTGTAATGTGACACGTTTGCTTACGACCGATTATTTGTGTGATAATCATGTAACCTGTATCTGCCTGTTTTCTATTAATTGTTTAAATTTTTCCATATTATTAATTTTTTTTGTAAAAGGGGGGGAATATTGTAGGGGTTTTGCTGACTTACAAAACACATAATGTAATAATAAATGTTATGTATTATATTCAGTGTGAAACTCAAAATTGTCGTTGCCGGACGTTTACGCCGCGCACAATAAATATGCATGCTTCGTAAGCGAGTATTTTATTTAGTACACCTAAACACCTAAAAGTTCTTAGGTTGACTGAAAACTCAATTGTTTTATTCTCCCTTAGAGAACAATGTTTATTCCAAAATATTGATGTTTTGCATTAAAACAAAACATGTATTATGTGTCGAATAAAACACACAGCGTTGGATGAAGAAAGCAGTCTATGAATCCTATATATCTCTATGCAAATTGGGTCACCTTACCAAATATCGATGGATCTTTCACCTCACTAGCAAGAGCGCGTCCCTAGTATGGCATCTGTCATCATCGCCTTTGAAGCGCTGTCATCTTCCAAGCTCCATAGCATCTTCATCAGCAAGCAGTAAACTGCAACGCTGTGTGTTTTATTCGACACATAATACATGTTTTGTTTTAATGCAAAACATCAATATTATGTGTCTTTCTAAAACACACAGCGTTGGATGAAGATGTGTTTGATATCTGCTGGTGAAGAAAGACATACAAACGCTATGTTGAAAATAAATTATCTTGTTAATATTGTAATACCTAAGTGCTGTATTAACAACTTAAACATTCCTTACAGAATGTTAAATGAACCTGTTGTATTGTAAAATAAAGTTATATTTTAAATTCTAAAAACAATACAAGGGGGTTATGTAATAACAACAAAAATTGTTTTTCTTTCATATTGTAAGAACTAACCATATAGGTATCCTCTAAATTTTAAATTATTCTCCTCAAATAATCTTCTCAATAAGCCAATACTAATGAACTAAGTCTTAGAACCTAAGAACTGCTTAAATATTTCTCTATATCTTTGATACAAATCAAAGTTCAAATAATAACATAAAAATAAAATTTTATAAATTATAACTCAAAGGAAGATCAATGTCACCAAGGATAAACAATGGAGCCTCTAAGGCTAAATACTACAGTAAATAACATCTGTATATAAAATAACTATAATAAGCAATGTTAACACAACTGTACCTTAAGCATTAAGCATGTTTGTTACACATTGATCATTACTATGATCTTAAATTAATTACACTGAATTAAATAATAAATTAAACAGTTTCAGGTTACCTTAAAGTAAACCAGACTCACTGGCACTGGCTAAATTGACTGATTGACAGTAAAACTTTTATAATTGACTGTATGGTCCTTCCACTGCCTCCACGGGTTGGTGCCCTTACCACATTCTTGAAGCCACGGCTGGACAGGGCTGCTACGTTTACTGTCTTTAAGATCTGGAGGGACCTTAACTAGCCAGAGATAAAGGTTTGTGTTGCAAGGTTAAAGGGTCCGCCCCTTTATAGATAAGAATCAATTATCTACTTTTAAGATTGAAAATCAGTCCTTTGTTACTTGAACCAACCTTTCCACATGGGTCTTACTAAACCTGAATACACTGTTCCGGCTCGATCCGAAATGATTATTGAGTGTAATGTCACAAATCCTAAAGTAACCACTGGTTTCGTAGAAAAAACCGAAATTCAGAATGGAATTTTCATCTCCGGTTGTCTAGTTTCACTTAAAAGTAATAATCACGTTAATGTGTCTGTCCTGAATACTACTAGCTCTGACGTTATAATTAAGTCTATTTCAGTTGAGTTGAATCCCTGTGATTTAATTGATCAATTCCAAATTTCAAACACGAATGTGGTTTCTGAAACATCTTTAGAGAGAGTAAATAGAGTGCATGAACAAATAAGATCATCACATCTTAATCCTGAGGAAACTCGAGCTCTTTTTGATCTGTGTACCGAATTTTCTGATCTCTTCCATCTTGAAGGTGATGCTTTAACTTGTACAAATACTCTTAAGCATGAGATCAAAACGTTATAGTATGCTATATATTCGTGATCTACTCAATAAGCTCTTTCATTTGATACCCCACGCGGCATGTTTTGGAAATGTTTATTTTTTTCTTTGTATGCCATATTTAATTACCGGGGTGCGGGGAAGGGGACCACAAAACTGGTTGGCAACATCTGTCTATAGGATGTCTGGGATCTATACAATATATATCAGAAGTCAGATTTAGGTCCGCTATTTATGCAAACGAACATCTCCTTGGAGCCTGCTCTATCAGATGTGTAAAACTCAAATCAACAGTTATACAATATAAATGTTTTGTGATAAATTAAAACACACCTTCCTATTTTTACCCCTTCTAAGAAACAAACATTTTGTACTCGACCGTTTTCATATTTAACAGAATTTTTAATTAAGAACACATACCGCAGAATATTATGGTTTCTAATTTATCAGATAAATAATTATTTCAACTAATCTTGGAACTAATTCAATAAATAAATAAATTGAAAGTTATAAACACACAGTTTAAACATGCCCAGTATTTTTTCCTATTTCGGAGTTATACCACCGTATTAGGATATTAATCTATAAAATTCGTATCGTATTACGGTGGTATTTTATTTCTTATTTTTTGGGTAAAAAATGACTTACAAATATGAAACAAGCTATTTACTTAAATAGTAGGAAAATGCTATAAACAATACAACATACAAACTTGAACGGCTTATTAATACGAAAAACTTAGTTTATAAATACTAGCTTATGAAGAGTAAATGTTGTGTATTATGTATATTGTAAATGTAATTAATGTAGGAAGACTCATCTTTCAACATTAACCGTATTAAGCTAAGTCTCTACTACATGACCCATTCTGGAGACCTTAAGATGACTAAGCAAGTAATTATAAGTTCTAGAGTGGGGAACAGTTACGAAAACACTGATTTAGAAATTAATTTTATTCAACACGGACTATATTATGGAGACCTGATGATGACTAGGGTGGAGAACATCTCACCTACAGAGATATAAAGGATTATTTGACGTAATTCTATAGAACGGCCTCTACCATGTCATGGTGTATCTAATGGTAATAGTGACCAGTGGTTAGGGAGCCAGGTGCAAATTTGGTTAATTATTTCCTCTCAAGAGATAATTCGTCAGACGCATCAGAGTATAGTTTTATAAAGCCTCGTGAACGTCAGCTGGCGCTCGGTTGGGGGGGTGAGCGGTTGTAGCCTCCCACGCACGTAGGAAAAAAAAATACATTCATTCATTTCCTCTCAGCTAAAAATTTGTCAAATTGTAGCTAACCCAATATCTCAACGAAAAAAAATAATCAGCTGGTTACAACATGGTGTATTATACGTCAGCTGGTGTCTCGAACATGAAAAAAATAAAATTATTTTCCGTGATTTCCTCTCAAACAAAAATTTACCTGATGATAGCTTATATGTAACTGTGGATAAATATATAGGTCAGCTGGCTGTATCTTGGTGGAAAAACCGTCAGCTGATACTTTGAAAGTTATTACTTAGGAGTTAGACAGAAGCATCTATTGCCAATTTATATGCATCAACTGACTAGGTTTTCCTCGAATTATTGCTAGCTGATTTTTTTTATTTATCGCATCACTATATTAACAATCAGCTCACAAATTTTCATCTGAGATGAAATGACGTATCTTTAATTATTATCGTTATTTTTAAAAATTCAAGCAACACACGCTAGCATAATCTATACATATAATAAAATCGTAGGAAAGTCAAAACTGTACATTGAATATTTTTTTAAAAGAATACATAATCCATGATCTATAATCGATATAGAAGCCAAAAACATAGTTTTTAGAATTTTTGTCTGTTTGTCTGTTTGTCGGTTTGTCTGTTTGTCTGTTTGTCTGTATGTTTGTCCGAGCTAATCTCGAAAAGTACCGCATAGATTGACTTCAAATTTTGCATGAATATTACTAACAGGTCGGGTGAGGCTTTTATATACACATTATCCTGCTATCACCTCCGGGGGAGGAGCTGTGAACCTTTATTTTTCTAACGTATTCCGTGTATTACACAGCGTACAATCTAAAGACTCATGTTTAAATGTTGTTTTTGGGTAAGCCACGCTATTATCTAGCTTTACACTATAAAAACTACGTCATTTACGTAATTTTAGCAGAGAAACAGTTTAAAGAATCTTAGTAGTATAAAGACAAATTTGAAACAGCGCCATCTATGATACTTCATTAAAATCAAATCAATTTACATATTTAACGCTTCTTGCAAATTTATAAAATTTAAGAATTAAATAATATGATGTTGGTGGGGTTTTTAATTGTACTTATTTATTTAACTTTTTAACCCATGTCTTCCCAGAGTCCACTTCAGGTGCTTATATTTTATGTGAATATACTAAATAAAATTTTACAAGTGAGGGTAGATGTTTATTATTTGATGTCAAACAAGACACCATTAACAGTTAATTGTGACATTTTAAAAAATCCTTCTTGCGTTCCCACAAAAGGTAAGTTGTGGCTTTTATATTTATTCTTTATACATAATTAATTATATAGTTAGACTCATGTTTTTAATTAGAATTGAAGTTACGACAAAATAAGAAAATGATGAAATTTTATTTTTATGTATAACTTTTACAAGACTATATTATACGCCCAAAGAAGGTCACTTAAGTTCTTGATAGAATTTTATTTGTTAGTAGCTTTTTAATAAAATAAGGTAAAGTAATCTTTTCATTTTTTTTATTTACAGATTCAATGTTCATAAAAAATTAACGATTTGCGTGAGGATGTAGTAGAAATAAGTATCCTGGCGCGTGGTCAATTGTTGACTAAAGTTAATTTCCAACGTATGGTACAATCATTGGAAGAATCTTGGGTAATTTTAGAGGATATTTTTCGGGAATGAGAAAAGGGGCAGCCAACCACGTATCAGCGTGCGTGCGTGAGAATCTACCTACGTTTTAGTACCAAAAAAAATGTTATTTTGAAAAGTAAATATTGCACTCACAACTACTGTACAAGTATGATTTTTATTCGTGCTTTACTGTTGTTTTATTATCGTTATGGCTTTCGCGGTACAGATAGTACTGGGATCAGAGTACATATTATTTATCAATTTAATATACGTACCACACCAAGTAAAATATTTACAATCATACCAAATGGATTAACACGGTATGTACATAAGGCGGTCTTATCGCTTACTAGCGATCTCTTCCAGACTGCCCAAGGTAAGAGATAAAGAATTATACTCATGATCCAGCAATTTTCAACCGAAAAAGAAGTTTTTCTGTAATTGGTAGTTGTTTCATTAAAGTGAAACTTTTATTACATCGTCTCAAACTTTTTGGTCTGTTTAGCGCATGTCGCGTGTATCGCGGCTGCCGAGTAGGTATACCTACTCGGCACGCGACATGCGCTACACAAAGCAGTGTTCGGAACCGTTCGAACAGTTTCACTTTTACCGTGGTTTCATAAAACCACACAACATTTTTTATTTATTTTAAATACCTAATTTTACTTTTACATTTGCCCATTTGCATTACATTCAGCTTCCATAAAACTTTATGTTTATTTCTGTCTAATATAACTACTCTTTTTTTAGATATAAATAACAAAAACATCATCATATTATCTATGTGTTAATAGAACAATACATAAAGGAAATTATGTTACGATTTTATACAATGAAAATATGTAAAAAAATATTAGCAGGTGTAATTATTAAATTGATCCCGAACCCAAAACTGTAGTTAATTTTTTTTGTCATTTAGTGTTTAATTCATGTCAATTGGTTCATTAATAAAAAAAAATATGATCATTTCAATAATCACGGCGAACATTTGCTAAGGCATTCATGTACAAGGTGTAATCGTTCAGTGTGCACAGGCGATTTTTTTTTGTAAGTATTACAGATAACAAAAAACTTTAAACTGATATCGAAAGTACTTAACCTAATAATGGCCGTAATCATTTTTTTTAAATAAATCGAGAAATATCAAAAAAAATATCTTTAAACCCTTACATTAAGTAAATATGAAATAAGAATATCCCATATACATTTAATATGAAAGATTTTAGCTTTCTTTTTCTTTTTTTGGTTGTCTGCTTTAATTACTTCGCAAATTTGAAGTGGCATTTTCCACGCTTTTTCCGGACATTTTCACGCATTTTCCGGATATTATCCGGGCATTTTCCGGGCAATTCCTCACGCATTTTCCGGGGATTTTCCAGGCATTTTCCACGCCTTTTCCGGACCATTTCACGCATTTTCCGGATATTTTCACGCATTATCCGGGGTTTTTCCAGGCATTTTCCAGGCATTTTCCACGCTTTTTCCGGATATTTTCCAGACATTTCCCAGACATTTTCCGGAGATTTTCCAGGCACTTTCCACGCTTTTCCCGGGCATTTTTACGCATTTTCCGGAGATTTTCCGGACATTTTCATGCATTTTCCGGATATTTTCCATATATTTCTCAGGCATTTTCCAGACATTTCCCTGACATTTTCCGGGAATTTTCCAGGCATTTTCCACGCCTTTTCCGGACATTTTCACGCATTTTTTGAATATTTTCTGGGCATTTTCTGGGCATCTCTCAGGCATTTTCCGGGGATTTTCCAGGCATTTTCCACGCTTTTTCCGGATATTTTCCAGACATTTCCCTGGCATTTTCCGGAGATTTTTCAGGCATTTTCCACGCTTTTCCGAACATTTTCACGCATTTTCCGGATATTTTCCGGGTATTTCCCGGACATTTTCACACATTTTCCGGGGGATTTCCCAGATATTTTACAGGCATTTTCCGGATATCCCCGGAAAATGCCCCAGATTTCCGGAAAGTACGTAAGTAAGTAAGTTTTTTAGCTTAGATTAGTAATAAATTCTATTAACAATTCTATGAATTGTTTATGGTAGTACGTGTTTACTAAATATTAATTGTATGTAAAGTAGTAACTACTATGCAGTCGCTATTCCACGCGGACGAAGTCGCGGGCACAGCTAGTATAGACAGTAATAAGGTACTTGGAGGTGGTTAGTTGTGCGCATGATCGGGGTACTACGTACATTCAGCCACATCGGTAAACATGTTTTTACAAATATTATAAACTGCATTTAAAAATAACTATCATATCATCAAATTCACATAACTACCTAAAAGTGTAATAAATATGAAATAACCCACTAAAAACATTAGTTAACTATAATTATTTAAAAAATAATAGTATAATATATAATTAATAAAATTATTACTTATCTTTTACGGGGACTTATGTTGATGGAATTCCACGTATCTCGATGATTTTGTTAATGTCTCACTATATTCGAGACACCAGCTGACGTATAATACACCATGCTGTAACCAGCTGATTATTATTTTTCGTTGAGATAATGGGTTAGCTACAATTTGACAAATTTTTAGCTGAGAGGAAATGAATGAATATACTTTTTTTTCTTACGTGCGTGGGAGGCTACAACCGCTCACCCCCCCAACCGAGCTCCAGCTGACGTTCACGGGGCTTCATAATACTTTACTTTGATGCATTTTACTAATTACCGCTTGAGAGGAACTTGGTCATAAAATCTGCTTCTGGCTCCCGGACCACAGGCAAATGTATTTAGCGTTCTCTGTATATCTCTTCATACCTAGTAGGAATATATGCATGCAACCTACAAAATAGGGGAACGGACAAGAAATCACGTTTTTTTCGACTTGTTATGTATTTTGTAGTTAATTCGAGGTTAATTTTTTAAATCCTATAGTATATGGATTGTTTTGAACCCTTAAAATATACGATAGAACAGCAATTAATCTTTTTTTTTTTTAAATATTCAAGGCACAGGGAATGTCTGGTTACTGTTTTATTATAGCTGTATGTGTTTTCTGATAATATTTTACTGTCAAAAATTATCAACACTTGATATTATTCAATGACGCCTTTCAAAAACAAAACGAATTTACAAACAGATTTTTATTTATTTACATACCTCTTTTTAACTTTCATTTCATTATCTGCACATGTAAATACCTATTACAATCTGATTTAATTTAACAAAACATTAAATTCGGTGAATTTTAGCGTTATTTTGCAAAAAAACCGCACGTACAGTCCCCCGTCCGAGTCGAACTGACACCGTCAAATTTCGTCGAAAATATGCAATAGAGGTGAGGTTTTATGTGGGTTTTATTATAAATTCGTGTTTTTTTCTTGATAATTTAACGATAATAATGAAAATTGATAAAACAAGCAATACAAATTGTTACAAATATCATAACATATTTTTTGGTATAAATTTCATGTATAAAATATTATATGTAGCGGTTTTCCTATCAAAATGCGTTTTATGTTCGTAAAGGGGTTGATTTGTATGTATTTTTTTTTTATGTTTAGGCCGTTCTAAAATGAAAAGTAAACAATACACTTTGTTAATTATATCCTTGAGTATCACATATATTTTTTTTAAGACAATCGTACCAACAGTTTCCTCAACAACAAAATTCAATATGTATACTTAAGGTGTTTTT